>NW_027253685.1:229645-306117 GCF_044704955.1 Pristiophorus japonicus
GGTGTCTCTCTCTCTCTCTCTCTCTCTCTCTCGGTCGGTGTGTCTCGCTCTCTCTCTCGGTCGGTGTGTATCTCTCTCTCTCTCGGTCGGTGTCTCTCTCTCTCTCTATCGGTCGGTATGTCTCTCTCCCTCTCTCTCTCTCGGTCGGTGTGTCTCTCTCTCTCTCTCTATCGGTCGGTGTGTCTCTCTCTCTCTCTCTCTATCGGTCGGTGTGTCTCTCTCTCTCTCTCTCTATCGGTCGGTATGTCTCTCTCCCTCTCTCTCTCTCGTTCGGTGTCTCTCTCTATCTCTCTCTCTCTTGGTCGGTGTCTCTCTCTTTCTTTATCTCTCTCTCCGTCGGTGTGTCTCTCTCCCTCTCTCTCTCGGTCATTGTCTCTCTCTCTCGGTCGGTGTGTCTCTCTCCCTCTCTCTCTCTCGGTCGGTGTGTCTCTCTCCCTCTCTCTCTCTCGGTCGGTGTGTCTCTCTCCCTCTTTCTCTCTCGGTAGGTGTGTCTCTCTCCCTCTCTTTCGGTCGGTGTGTCTCTCTCTCTCTCTCGGTTGGTGTGTATCTCTCCCTCTCTCGGTCGGTGTCTCTCTCTCTCTCTCGGTCGGTGTGTCTCTCTCGCTCTCTCTCTCTCGGTCGGCGTGTCTCTCTCCCTCTCTCTCGGTCGGTGTCTCTCTCTCTCTCTGTCGGTGTGTCTCTCTCCCTCTCTCTCTCTCGGTCGGTGTCTCTCACTCTCCCTCCCTCTCTCTTGGTCGGTGTCTCTCTCTCCCTCTCTCTCTCTCGGTCGGTGTCTCTCTCTCTCTCTCTCGGTCGGTGTCTCTCTCTTTCTTTCTCTCTCTCTCGGTCGGTGTGTCATGCTCCCTCTCTCTCTCTCGGTCGGTATCTCTCTCTCTCTCTCGGTCGTTGTGTCTCTCTCCCTCTCTTTCGTTCGGTGTGTCTCTCTCTCTCTCTCGGTCGGTGTCTCTCTCTCTCTCTCGGTCGGTGTGTCTCTCTCCCTCTCTTTCGTTCGGTGTGTCTCTCTCTCTCTCTCGGTTGGTGTGTATCTCTCCCTCTCTCGGTCGGCGTCTCTCTCTCTCTCTCGGTCGGTGTATCTCACCCTCTCTCTCTCTCGGTTGGTGTGTATCTCTCCCTCTCTCGGTCGGTGTCTCTCTCTCTCTCTCGGTCGGTTTCTCTCTCTCTCTCTCGGTCGGTGTGTCTCTCTCCCTCTCTTTCGTTCGGTGTGTCTCTCTCTCTCTCTCGGTTGGTGTGTATCTCTCCCTCTCTCGGTCGGCGTCTCTCTCTCTCTCTCGGTCGGTGTATCTCACCCTCTCTCTCTCTCGGTTGGTGTGTATCTCTCCCTCTCTCGGTCGGTGTCTCTCTCTCTCTCTCGGTCGGTGTGTCCCTCTCTCTCTCTCTCTCTCGGTCTGTGTGTCTCGCTCTCTCTCTCGGTCGGTGTGTATCTCTCTTTCTCTCGGTCGGTGTCTCTCTCTCTCTCTCGGTCAGTGTGTCTCTCTTCCTCTCTCTCTCTCGGTCGGTGTGTCTCTCTCCCTCTCTCTCTCTCGGTCGGTATGTCTCTCTCACTCTCTCTCTCACGGTCGGTGTCTCTCTCTATCTCTCTCTCTCTTGGTCGGTGTCTCTCTCTTTCTTTATCTCTCTCTCAGTCGGTGTGTCTATCTCCCTCTCTCTCTCGGTCATTGTCTCTCTCTCTCTCTCTCTCGGTCGGTGTGTCTCTCTCCCTCTCTCTCTCTCGGTCGGTGTGTCTCTCCCCCTCTCTCTCTCTCGGTCGGTGTCTCTCTCTCTCTCCCTCTCGCTCTCTCGGTCGGTGTCTCTCCCTCTCTCTCTCTCTCTCTTGGTCTGTGTCTCTCTCTCTCTCGGTCGGTGTCTCGCTCACTCTCTCTCTCGGTCGGTGTGTATCTCTCCCTCTCTCGGTCGGTGTCTCTCTCTCTCTCTCGGTCGGTGTCTGTCTCTCCCTCTCTCTCTCTCTTGGTCGGTGTCTCTCTCTCTCTCTCTCTCTCTCGGTCGGTGTGTCTCGCTCTCTCTCTCAGTCGGTATGTTTCGCTTCATCTCTCTCTCTCGGTCGGCGTGTCTCTCTCCCTCTCCCTCTTTCGGTCGGTGTCTCCCTCTCTCTCTCTGTCAGTGTGTCTCTCTCCCTCTCTCTCTCTCTTGGTCAGTGTCACTCTCTCTCTCTCTCTCTCTCTCTCTCTCTCTCGGTCGGTGTGTCTCTCTCTCTCTCGGTTGGTATGTATCTCTCCCTCTCTCGGTCGGTGTCTCTCTCTCTCTCTCTCGGTCGGTGTGTCTCTCTCGCTCTCTCTCTCTGGGTCGGCGTGTCTCTCTCCCTCTCTCTCGGTCGGTGTCTCTCTCTCTCTCGGTCGGTGTCTCTCTCTCTCTCTCGGTCGGTGTGTCTCTCTCTCTCTCTCTCGGTCTGTGTGTCTCGCTCTCTCTCTCGGTCGGTGTGTATCTCTCTCTCTCTCGGTCGGTGTCTCTCTCTCTCTCTCGGTCGGTGTGTCTCTCTCCCTCTCTCTCTATCGGTCGGTGTGTCTCTCTCCCTCACTTTCGGTCGGTGTGTCTCTCTCCCTCTCTCTCTCTCTCGGTCGGTGTCTCTCTCTCTCTCTCTCTCTCTCTCGGTCGGTGTCTCTCTCTCTCTCTCTCTCTCTCTTGGTCGGTGTCTCTCTCTCTCCCTCTGTCGGTGTGTCTCTCTTCCTCTCTCTCTCTCGGTCGGCGTGTCTCTCTCCCTCCCTCTCTCTCGGTCGGTGTCTCCCTCTCTCTCTCTCTGTCAGTGTGTCTCTCTCTCTCTCTCTCGGTCGGTGTCTCTCTCACTCTCTCTCTCGGTCGGTGTGTCTCTCTCCCTCTCTCTCTCTCGGTCGGTGTGTCTCTCTCTCTCTCTCTCGGTCGGTGTCTCTCTCACTCTCTCTCTCGGTCGGTGTGTCTCTCTCCCTCTCTCTCTCTCGGTCGGTGTCTCTCCCTCTCTCTCGGTCGGTGTGTCTCTCTCCCTCTCTCTCGGTCAGTGTCTCTCTCTCCCTCTCTCTCGGTCGGTGTGTCTCTCTCACTCTCTCTCTCTCGTCGGTGTCTCTCACTCTCCCTCCCTCTCTCTTGGTCGGTGTCTCTCTCTCTCTCCCTCTCTCTCTCGGTCGGTGTCTCTCCCTCTCTCTCTCTCTCTCTTGGTCTGTGTCTCTCTCTCTGTCGGTCGGTGTCTCTCTCACTCTCTCTCGGTCGGTGTGTCTCTCTCCCTCTCTCTCTCTCGGTCGGTGTGTCTCTGCCCCTCTCCCTCTCTCGGTCGGTGTGCATCTCTCCCTCTCTCGGTCGGTGTCTCTCTCTCTCTCTCGGTCGGTGTGTCTCTCTCGCTCTCTCTCTCTCGGTCGGCGTGTCTCTCTCCCTCTCTCTCGGTCGGTGTGTCTCTCTCTCTCTGTCGGTGTGTCTCTCTCCCTCTCTCTCTCTCGGTCGGTGTCTCTCACTCTCCCTCCCTCTCTCTTGGTCGGTGTCTCTCTCTCCCTCTCTCTCTCTCGGTCGGTGTCTCTCTCTCTCTCTCTCTCTCTTGGTCGGTGTCTCTCTCTCTCTCTCGGTCGGTGTGTCTCTCCCCCTCTCTCTCTCTCGGTCGGTGTCTCTCTCTCTCTCCCTCTCGCTCTCTCGGTCGGTGTCTCTCCCTCTCTCTCTCTCTCTCTTGGTCTGTGTCTCTCTCTCTCTCGGTCGGTGTCTCGCTCACTCTCTCTCTCGGTCGGTGTGTATCTCTCCCTCTCTCGGTCGGTGTCTCTCTCTCTCTCTCGGTCGGTGTCTGTCTCTCCCTCTCTCTCTCTCTTGGTCGGTGTCTCTCTCTCTCTCTCTCTCTCTCGGTCGGTGTGTCTCGCTCTCTCTCTCAGTCGGTATGTTTCGCTTCATCTCTCTCTCTCGGTCGGCGTGTCTCTCTCCCTCTCCCTCTTTCGGTCGGTGTCTCCCTCTCTCTCTCTGTCAGTGTGTCTCTCTCCCTCTCTCTCTCTCTTGGTCAGTGTCACTCTCTCTCTCTCTCTCTCTCTCTCTCTCTCTCGGTCGGTGTGTCTCTCTCTCTCTCGGTTGGTATGTATCTCTCCCTCTCTCGGTCGGTGTCTCTCTCTCTCTCTCTCGGTCGGTGTGTCTCTCTCGCTCTCTCTCTCTGGGTCGGCGTGTCTCTCTCCCTCTCTCTCGGTCGGTGTCTCTCTCTCTCTCGGTCGGTGTCTCTCTCTCTCTCTCGGTCGGTGTGTCTCTCTCTCTCTCTCTCGGTCTGTGTGTCTCGCTCTCTCTCTCGGTCGGTGTGTATCTCTCTCTCTCTCGGTCGGTGTCTCTCTCTCTCTCTCGGTCGGTGTGTCTCTCTCCCTCTCTCTCTATCGGTCGGTGTGTCTCTCTCCCTCACTTTCGGTCGGTGTGTCTCTCTCCCTCTCTCTCTCTCTCGGTCGGTGTCTCTCTCTCTCTCTCTCTCTCTCTCGGTCGGTGTCTCTCTCTCTCTCTCTCTCTCTCTTGGTCGGTGTCTCTCTCTCTCCCTCTGTCGGTGTGTCTCTCTTCCTCTCTCTCTCTCGGTCGGCGTGTCTCTCTCCCTCCCTCTCTCTCGGTCGGTGTCTCCCTCTCTCTCTCTCTGTCAGTGTGTCTCTCTCTCTCTCTCTCGGTCGGTGTCTCTCTCACTCTCTCTCTCGGTCGGTGTGTCTCTCTCCCTCTCTCTCTCTCGGTCGGTGTGTCTCTCTCTCTCTCTCTCGGTCGGTGTCTCTCTCACTCTCTCTCTCGGTCGGTGTGTCTCTCTCCCTCTCTCTCTCTCGGTCGGTGTCTCTCCCTCTCTCTCGGTCGGTGTGTCTCTCTCCCTCTCTCTCGGTCAGTGTCTCTCTCTCCCTCTCTCTCGGTCGGTGTGTCTCTCTCACTCTCTCTCTCTCGTCGGTGTCTCTCACTCTCCCTCCCTCTCTCTTGGTCGGTGTCTCTCTCTCTCTCCCTCTCTCTCTCGGTCGGTGTCTCTCCCTCTCTCTCTCTCTCTCTTGGTCTGTGTCTCTCTCTCTGTCGGTCGGTGTCTCTCTCACTCTCTCTCGGTCGGTGTGTCTCTCTCCCTCTCTCTCTCTCGGTCGGTGTGTCTCTGCCCCTCTCCCTCTCTCGGTCGGTGTGCATCTCTCCCTCTCTCGGTCGGTGTCTCTCTCTCTCTCTCGGTCGGTGTCTGTTTCTCCCTCTCTCTCTCTCTCTTGGTCGGTGTCTCTCTCTCTCTCTCTCTCTCGGTCGGTGTGTCTCGCTCTCTCTCTCAGTCGGTGTGTCTCGCTCCATCTCTCTCTCTCGGCCGGCGTGTCTCTCTTCCTCTCCCTCTCTCGGTCGGTGTCTCCCTCCCTCTCTCTGTCAGTGTGTCTCTCTCCCTCTCTCTCTCTCTTGGTCAGTGTCACTCTCTCTCTCTCTCTCTCTCTTTCTCAGTCGGTGTCTCTCCCTCTTTCTCTCTCTCTCTCTCTCTCGGTTGGTGTGTATCTCTCCCTCTCTCGGTCGGTGTGTCTCTCTCCCTCTCTCTCTCTCGGTCGGTGTATCTCTCTCTCTCTCGGTCGGTGTCTCTCTCACTCTCTCGGTCGGTGTGTCTCTCTCCCTCTCTCTCGGTTGGTGTGTATCTCTCCCTCTCTCGGTCGGTGTCTCTCTCTCTCTCTCTCTCTCGGTCTGTGTGTCTCGCTCTCTCTCTCGGTCGGTGTGTATCTCTCTCTCTCTCGGTCGGTGTCTCTCTCTCTCTCTCGGTCAGTGTGTCTCTCTTCCTCCCTCTCTCTCGGTCGATGTGTCTCTCTCCCTCTCTCTCTCTCGGTCGGTATGTCTCTCTCCCTCTCTCTCTCACGGTCGGTGTCTCTCTCTATCTCTCTCTCTCTTGGTCGGTGTCTCTCTCTTTCTTTATCTCTCTCTCAGTCGGTGTGTCTCTCTCCCTCTCTCTCTCGGTCATTGTGTCTCTCTCTCTCTCTCTCGGTCGGTGTGTCTCTCTCCCTCTCTCTCTCTCGGTCGGTGTGTCTCTCTACCTCTCTCTCTCTCGGTCGGTGTCTCTCTCTCTCTCTCTCTCGCTCTCTCGGTCGGTGTCTCTCCCTCTCTCTCTCTCTCTCTTGGTCTGTGTCTCTCTCTCGCTCGGTCGGTGTCTCGCTCACTCTCTCTCTCGGTCGGTGTGTATCTCTCCCTCTCTCGGTCGGTGTCTCTCTCTCTCTCCCGGTCGGTGTCTGTCTCTCCCTCTCTCTCTCTCTTGGTCGGTGTCTCTCTCTCTCTCTCTCTCTCGGTCGGTGTGTCTCGCTCTCTCTCTCAGTCGGTATGTTTCGCTCCATCTCTCTCTCTCGGTCGGCGTCTCTCTCTCCCTCTCCCTCTCTCGGTCGGTGTCTCCCTCTCTCTCTCTGTCAGTGTGTCTCTCTCCCTCTCTCTCTCTCTTGGTCAGTGTCACTCTCTCTCTCTCTCTCTCTCTCTCTCTCTCTCGGTCGGTGTGTCTCTCTCTCTCTCGGTTGGTATGTATCTCTCCCTCTCTCGGTCGGTGTCTCTCTCTCTCTCTCGGTCGGTGTGTCTCTCTCGCTCTCTCTCTCTGGGTCGGCGTGTCTCTCTCCCTCTCTCTCGGTCGGTGTCTCTCTCTCTCTCTCGGTCGGTGTCTCTCTCTCTCTCTCGGTCGGTGTGTCTCTCTCTCTCTCTCTCTCTCGGTCTGTGTGTCTCGCTCTCTCTCTCGGTCGGTGTGTATCTCTCTCTCTCTCGGTCGGTGTCTCTCTCTCTCTCTCGGTCGGTGTGTCTCTCTCCCTCTCTCTCTATCGGTCGGTGTGTCTCTCTCCCTCACTTTCGGTCGGTGTGTCTCTCTCCCTCTCTCTCTCTCGGTCGGTGTCTCTCTCTCTCTCTCTCTCTCTCTCTCGGTCGGTGTCTCTCTCTCTCTCTCTCTCTCTCTTGGTCGGTGTCTCTCTCTCTCCCTCTGTCGGTGTGTCTCTCTTCCTCTCTCTCTCTCGGTCGGCGTGTCTCTCTCCCTCCCTCTCTCTCGGTCGGTGTCTCCCTCTCTCTCTCTCTGTCAGTGTGTCTCTCTCTCTCTCTCTCTCGGTCGGTGTCTCTCTCACTCTCTCTCTCGGTCGGTGTGTCTCTCTCCCTCTCTCTCTCTCGGTCGGTGTGTCTCTCTCTCTCTCTCTCGGTCGGTGTCTCTCTCACTCTCTCTCTCGGTCGGTGTGTCTCTCTCCCTCTCTCTCTCTCGGTCGGTGTCTCTCCCTCTCTCTCGGTCGGTGTGTCTCTCTCCCTCTCTCTCGGTCAGTGTCTCTCTCTCCCTCTCTCTCGGTCGGTGTGTCTCTCTCACTCTCTCTCTCTCATCGGTGTCTCTCACTCTCCCTCCCTCTCTCTTGGTCGGTGTCTCTCTCTCTCTCCCTCTCTCTCTCTCGGTCGGTGTCTCTCCCTCTCTCTCTCTCTCTCTTGGTCTGTGTCTCTCTCTCTGTCGGTCGGTGTCTCTCTCACTCTCTCTCGGTCGGTGTGTCTCTCTCCCTCTCTCTCTCTCGGTCGGTGTGTCTCTGCCCCTCTCCCTCTCTCGGTCGGTGTGCATCTCTCCCTCTCTCGGTCGGTGTCTCTCTCTCTCTCTCTCGGTCGGTGTCTGTTTCTCCCTCTCTCTCTCTCTCTTGGTCGGTGTCTCTCTCTCTCTCTCTCTCGGTCGGTGTGTCTCGCTCTCTCTCTCAGTCGGTGTGTCTCGCTCCATCTCTCTCTCTCGGTCGGCGTGTCTCTCTCCCTCTCCCTCTCTCGGTCGGTGTCTCCCTCTCTCTCTCTGTCAGTGTGTCTCTCTCCCTCTCTCTCTCTCTTGGTCAGTGTCACTCTCTCTCTCTCTCTCTCTCTTTCTCAGTCGGTGTCTCTCCCTCTTTCTCTCTCTCTCTCTCTCTCTCGGTTGGTGTGTATCTCTCCCTCTCTCGGTCGGTGTGTCTCTCTCCCTCTCTCTCTCTCGGTCGGTGTATCTCTCTCTCTCTCGGTCGGTGTCTCTCTCACTCTCTCGGTCGGTGTGTCTCTCTCCCTCTCTCTCGGTTGGTGTGTATCTCTCCCTCTCTCGGTCGGTGTCTCTCTCTCTCTCTCGGTCGGTGTATCTCACCCTCTCTCTCTCTCTTGGTCGGTGTCTCTCTCTCTCTCTCTCTCGGTCTGTGTGTCTCGCTCTCTCTCTCGGTCGGTGTGTATCTCTCTCTCTCTCGGTCGGTGTCTCTCTCTCTCTCTCGGTCAGTGTGTGGGGTTCTACATTTTTACTACATTAACTCCCTGGTTCATCGCAACATTGAAACCAGGGCTGTGTGCATAAATTAGCTTGGTCTCCTCTTCCCCTGCCATGAAGTCTGAGCTATCCACACTGCCCCTTCTAAAGTCAAATCCTTAGTCTTTATGAGCTTCCTGAAAATGCCGGCATGATTAATGCCCTCGATGAAAAAGTCCCTTAACATCTCCTCCCTGCAGGCATCGGAGAACTTACAGAGACTGGCCAAATGCCGCAGTTCCGCCACGAAGTCCGAGATGTTCTGACCCTCCCGACGCCGGTGAGAGTAGAACTGGTGCCGGGCCATGTGTACGCTACTTGCCGCCTTGAGATGCTCACTGATCAATTGGCTGAGCTCTTCAAAGGACTTGTCCGCTGGCTTTTGGGGTGCGAGCAGGACTTTCATCAGCGCTTACGTCTGTGGACCACAGCTGGTCAGTAGATGCGCCCTCTGCTTGTTAGCCGCTGTCTCTTCCAGCCAGTCCTTTGTGACAAAGCTCTGCTGGAGTCTTTCCACAAAGTCGTCCCAGTCCTCACCCACACAGTAACGTTCCTCGTGGTTCAGTGATTCCCGTTTCTCGTCGCCAGATGTAGTGTCTCTGCGCCTTGTTACAAACTCACACAAGGCATGGATATATCAGACACGGTCACTCTGTGACCTTCACTTTATTTCTAGGACTGAAGAGTGCTGATTCTGGGTGGGACCTCCCTTCTTATACCTGGAAGCCCAGGTGAGGAGCTCACTCCCTGTGGTCAGGGTGTGCATTACAAGGGTACAGGTACAGAGTGCATGAGTTACAGTTACATACTTATAGTCATTGCAAGATGGTGAAATACATGAAAGATATGGGCATTGCCTGGCACTTGTGTGGCACGAATGTCTTGCCATTGTCAGCCCGAGCCTGAATATTGTCCAGGTCTTGCTGCATGCAGGCATGGACTGCTCCATTTTCTGAGGAGTTGCGAGTGAGACTGAACACTGTGCTGTCATCGGCGACCATCCCCACTGCTGACCTTATGATGAACGAAAGGTCATTGATGAAGCAACTGAAGATGGTTGGACCTGGGATACAGACAGCACTCAAACACACACACAGACACACAGAGAAACAAACACACACACACACACACAGACGCACATGGCTGTCAACCCAGCTGGAGAGTGGGCGTGGCGCTGTAACAGACAGCTAACCAATCAGAAGCCTTGCCCCGCCCCCTGAGCGGGAAGTCTGCGCTAATTGGCGGATAAGGCGTTCTAAGCAGGTTCAGTCGGCGATTGTGTTACATTGTTGCAAAATGGCGACTGTCATTCAGAATCCTCTCAAATCGTAAGTAGCGGGCCAACTCCGGGCCAGGAGCGGGCCAAGTGCGGGGCAGGAGCGGGGTAAGTGCGGGGCAGGAGCGGGCCAAGTGCGGGGCAGGAGCGGGGTAAGTGCGGGGCAGGAGCGGGCCAAGAGTGGGGCAGGAGCGGGGTAAGTGTGGGGCAGGAGCGGGGTAAGTGCGGGCCGGCCGCCCGGTGCGGTGCGGGGAGCCGTGTACCGAGCGGAGGCTGGTCGCTGGGCTGTGGGTCGAAGGGGGTAGTGCTTGTGGTTGGGGGTGTGGGAAGGGAGGCGGGCAGCGTGTCTCCGCCCCTGTCCCAGCCCCGGGGTGAGAGAGAGTATATCCCGGGGGCAGGCAGCGTGCCCCACGCCCCCCACCTCCGGCCGGAGGACAGCCACATGGCACCCGGAGGCACCTTGTTTGTTTGAGTCGGTGGGGTGAGGGCGGCGCCCCTCTATTCCTAACCAGACGCTGGCTCTGCCCTGGGGATTGCGCCCGCTGTTAAGGAGACGTGTACTGTTGAAAAGGTGGATTGTAATGGCTCCTGTCATCATGTTGTTGTGAACTTTGGAAATGCGCTTGTGCAGCGTTTCATGTCCACCCCCGCCCCGCCCACCCTGATCTGACTTGGCTTCACTCCTCACTGAACAATCCCAAAGTTGCCTCTGAGATGGAGTCACCCTTTCTTGCATTAGGTTTAGAAAAAGCGAGCGAATGTTGCGTGTATGGTTCTCGCTGAAAGCTGTCAGAGCCAGCTCCTGGATTGGGATGGACATTATTGTAATAACTCAGCACTTCATTCATGTTCCAACCAGCCCTAGGACTTGTCTTCAAACGCTGCACTTTCTGCTGGGGTATTGTCACTGGGCTGTAATGAATGTTGAGAGTGGCGCCTGGGGATTCCAGCTTCCCCTGTACCAGTGCATTGCTTTTTTGCACTCTGCTCAATACATACACGCCCTCCTAGGTCACTGTCGGGCTGAAAGAACCAATCTGGTCACAACCCGACCGTCCTATTTGACCCTGAGCGATGCTTCCGATCGAGCCTGCATCCCTCCATCACTAAAACCATCTCCACCCCTGCCTCTGTTCATCCGCTGCTGAATCCCTCATCCATGCCTTTGTGACCTCTATACTTGACTATTCCAGCTCACTCCTGGCCGGCCTCCCACATTCTACCCCAACTAAACTAGAGGTCATCCACAACTCGCTGCCCTGTGTCCTAACTCGCCCCGAGTCCCGCTCACCCATCACCCCCTGTGCTCACTGCCCTGTGTCCTAACTCGCACCAAGTCCCGCTCACACATCACCCCCTGTGTTCGCTGACATTGGCTCCTGGTTAAGCAATGCCTCGATTTTAAAATTCTCATCATGTTCAATTCCCTCTGTGGCCTTGACCCTCCCTATCTTTGTAATCTCCTTCAGCCCCATAAACCCCCCCCCCCCCCCACCAGATATCCGCGCTCTCCAATTCCGGTGTCTAGCACGTCGCTGACGATAATCGCTCCACCATTGGTGGCCGTGCCTTCTGTTGCCTGGGCCCCAAGCTCTGGAACGCCCTGCCTAAACCTCTCCGCCTTTCTATCTCTCTCCTTAGACATTTCTTACAACCTCCCTCTTTGACCCAGCTTTTGAACACCTGCCCTAATATCTCCTTATGTAGCTCGGTGTCAGACTTTGTCTGATAACGTTCCTGAGAAGCGCTGCGGGACGTGTTACTATGGTAAAGATGCTATATAAATGTAAGTTGTTGAATGTAGAACTGTCAAGTTTCTGAAATGCTGATTGATTCATTTGAAGCTATGAATTTGATTCATTTGAAGCTATGAATTTCGATGCACATCAATTCAACGTAGCTTAAGAGGTTAATGGATATAGATACATAATTTGTTAAGTTCAGAATAACTCCACAAGACTGTATGCTGTAAGCTCAAACTGATGTGACCTTGGTCTCTTTAATCAAACTTGAGTGGGGAAGCAGCATAGCAAACAGCCTTTTTATACCTGCTTGCATGAGGTGTGCAGTTGACCCTTGGGTCTCCAACAGGTGTGCCCCCTGGTGGCAAGTCTTACACTATTACAAAGTTTACTCCCCCCCCCCCCCCCCCAAAGTCTGAGATACAAGTTATTTACAAGTTGAGGCGATCCGGGGCTCTACATTCCCAGGTTGATCGCCTGAGTTGAAGTCCTGGCGTAGATGAGTTGGTCGGATCATTGCTGCACTGCAATGAGGCTGGTCTGATCGGACTTGTCGGGCATGGTGGGTTCATCCTCGTGACAGCGAGGTCGATTGCTGGTTTGGTGTGTGTTGGTGGATCAATGATGGTAATGTCCTCTTCAAACTGTTCTTGGTTGTCAGTGAATCGCAGTTTGGTCTGATCCAAGTGCTTTCTGCACGTTTGTCCAAACACTCTATTTCCCCCCCCCCCCCCCCTTGGCTAACACAGTGCCAGCAATTCATTTGGGACCATGATCGTAATTAAGAACAAACACAGGGTCATTAACCTCAATGTCACATGATACAGCGGCGCGATTGTGGTACATGTTATGCCGGTGACGCCAGGTTTCTACATGATCATTGAGATCTGGGTGGACTAAGTTTTGAGTGCTCGCTTCATTAACAATTCTGCCGGGGGAACCCAGGTAAGCGAGTGGGGTCACGTGCGGTAGCTGAGCAGAACCCGAGATAAGCGGGTCTGCATGGAACCATCCGTCACACGTTTCAAGCTCTGCTTGATAGTTTGGACTGCCCGTTCCGCTTGACCGTTGGATGCGGGCTTAAACGGGGCAGACCTGACATGTTTGATGCCATTGCGGGTCATGAACTCGTTGAATTCCGCGCTGGTAAAACATGGTCCATTGTCACTTACAAGGACGTCAGGCAAACCATGGGTGGCGAACATGACCCAGAGGCTTTCAAAGGTGGCAGTGGACGTACATGATATTATTACACATTCAATCCATTTAGAGTAAGCGTCCACTGCTACTAGAAATATCTTTCCGAGAAAGGGGCCACCGAAATCTACGTGGACCATGGTTTGGAGGGCCATGACTACAGACTCAGTGGGGCCTCCTTTGGTGCATTGCTCAACTGTGAGCAAGTGTTACATTGGTGTACGCATGACTCTAAGTCCGAGTCAATGCTGGGCCACCATCATGACTATGCCTGGGTGGGTACTGTGTAGGTCGCGTATAAACGTTTCCCTGCCTTTTTTTGGCAAAACCACGCAATTCCCCCATAGGAGACAATCCAATTGGATGGACATTTCATCCTTGCATCGGTAAAACGGCTTAATTTCATCTTGCATTTCCCTGGGAATAGCCGACCAGCTCCCAATAAAGAAGCAGTATTTTTTTACTAGTGATAGCACCGAGTCCTGGCTGGTCCAGGTCCTGATCTGACGAGCCGTGAAGGGTCACCCCTCGCTCTCAAAAGTATCCATTACAAGAAGCAAGTCTGCGGATTGTGCCATTTCCACCCCGGTGGTGGGCAATGGTAGCCGACTGAGGACATCCGCACAGTTCTCCGTGCCTGGTCTGTGGCAGATAATGTTAGTGCCCATCTTTGGATGCAGGACGAAGCATTGGTGTTAATACCTTTTGCTTTCTGAAAATGGCGAAATGAACGACTTGTGATCGGTTTCGAGCTCGAACCGGAGTCCAGATAGATATTGGTGCATTTTCTTAACCCCATATACACATGCTAATGCTTCTTTCTCCACCATACTGTAGGCTCTTTCAGCCTTAGATAAACTTCTGGACGCATATGCAACCGGTTGCAATTTGCCTGACACATTGGCTTGCTGTAACACACAACGAAAGTTCAAATACACCACATCAACTGGTTCTCCCTTGTCCACTCTACTGGAAACATCCTCAAAAAATTCCAGAAGATTTGTCAAGCATGATTTCCCTTTCACAAATCCATGCTGACTTGGACCTATCATGTCACCTCTTTCCAAATGCGCTATAACATCCTTAATAATTGATTCCATCATTTTACCCACTACCGATGTTGGGCTGTTTTCTCTCTTCCCTCCTTTTTTTAAAAAGTGGGGTTACATTGGCTACCCACCACTCCATAGGAACTGATCCAGAGTCTATGGAATGTTGGAAAATGACTGTCAATGCATCTGCTATTTCCAAGGCCACCTCCTTAAGTACTCTGGGATGCAGTCCATCAGGCCCTGGGGATTTATCGGCCTTCGATCCCATCAATTTCCCCAACACAATTTCCCGACTAATAAGGATTTCCCTCAGTTCCTCCTCCTTACTAGACCCTCTGACCCCTTTTATATCCAGAAGGTTGTTTGTGTCCTCCTTAGTGAATACCGAACCAAAGTACTTGTTTAATTGGTCTGCCATTTCTTTGTTCCCCATTATGACTTCCCCTGATTCTGACTGCAGGCGACCTACATTTGTCTTTACTAACCTTTTTCTCTTACATATCTATAGAAGCTTTTGCAGTCTGTTTTAATGTTCCCTGCAAGCTTCCTCTCCTACTCTATTTTCCCTGCCCTAATCAAACCATTTATCCTCCTCTGCTGAGTTCTAAATTTCCCCCAGTCCCTGGGTTCGCTGCTATTTCTGGCCAATTTGTATGCCACTTCCTTGGCTTTAATACTATCCCTGATTTTCCTTGATTGCCACGGTTGAGCCACCTTCCCTTTTTTATTTTTACGCCAGACAGGGCTGTACAATTGTTGTAATTCATCCATGCGGTCTCTAAATGTCTGCCACTGCCCAGCCACTGTCAACCCCTTAAGTATCATTCGCCAATCTATCCTAGCCAATTCACGCCTCATACCTTCAAAGTTACCTTTCTTTAAGTTCTGGACCATGGTCTCTGAATTAACTGTTTCATTCTCCATCCTAATGTAGAATTCCACCATATTATGGTCACTCTTCCCCAAGGGGCCTCACACAATGAGATTGCTAATAATCCTCTCTCATTACACAACACCCAGTCTAAGATGACCTCCCCCCTAGTTGGTTCCTCGACATATTGGTCTAGAAAACCATCCCTTATGTACTCCAGGAAATCCTCCTTCACCCTATTGTTTCCAGTTTGGTTAGCCCAATCTATATGCATATTAAAGTCACCCATGATAACTGCTGCACCTTTATTGCATGCATGCCAAATTTCCTGTTTGATGCCCTCCCCAACCTCACTACTACTGTTTGGTGGTCTGTACACAACTCCCACTAGCGTTTCCTGCCCTTTGGTATTCCGCAGCTCCACATCATCCAAGCTAATGTCCTTCCTTACAATTGCATTAATTTCCTCTTTAACCAGCAACGCCACCCCGCCTCCTTTTCCTTTCTGTCTATCTTTCCTAAATGTTGAATACCCTTGGATGTTGAGTTCCCAGTCTTGGTCACCCTGGAGCCATGTCTCCGTGATGCCAAGCACATCGTATCCGTTAACTGCTATCTGCACAGTTAATTTATCCACCTTATTCCGAATACTCCTCTCATTGAGGCACAGAGCCTTCAGGCTTGCCTTTTTAACACACTTTGAACCTTTAGAATTTTGCTGTAAAGTGGCCCTTTTTGTTTTTTTGCCTTGGGTTTCTCTGCCCTCCACTTTTACTCTTCTCCTTTCTGTCTTTTGCTTTTGTCTCCATTTTGTTTCCCTCTGTCTCCCTGCATTGGTTCCCATCTGTCGAAATCTCGACCTCAGAAAAGAATGACTCCGACACTTACAGCTCCGATGGAAGTTTCCCTTTTAATTTACTTGCTCGCAAGGGGTAAGTTTCACTCAGTCAAGGGCCAAATGAACACCTCCGCAATGGTACAGCTTCACAAGATATTTATACAGTAAAACCCAAGTTCTGGCCTCTCCCTGTGTATTGCTCTGTCTCACAGTCAGTGAATACAGATAAAGAGTTAATTACTATATCCTGGTACTGAAATGGTGTCAAGATATTTCCTTTTGTCAGGGTTATCAGAAAGCCAAACGGCCATTACTCCATGAGTCATAGGTAATGGGCTATCACCTGTCTTGTATTGTATCAGGATTATCCAATTTCCTGGTCAGTTTACCTGTTTGCTTCAAATGGATGAGGTAAAGGAAAGAGATAATGGCTAGAAGATAAGGGTGGGGTGACATGGAACTCCTGTAGTGTAGACAATAGGAGAGCACCATGGGGGTTACTTGTCTCAGCATGACTTGTCTCCTAGCTGTCTGATAACCATCAGCCATCTAACAGCAGGTTTAGCTGTTTAAAATAAGCTGGCTGCTAAAATGCAGAAAGTTCTGGAAGGGCCAGGACTCCATTTTAATCAAAAGGCACACAAATACCGTTTGGTATCAGCTTAGATAAAAATACATTTCCACACATCCCCCTGCCATATTAGTTTAACTCCTCCCCAACAGCACGAGCAAACACTCCCCCGATGGCATTGGTTCCGGTCCTGCCCAGGTGCGGACCGTCCGGTTTGTACTGGTCCCACCTCCCCCAGAACCGGTTGCAATGCCCAGGAATTTGAATCCCTCCCTGCTGCACCACTCCTCAAGCCACGTATTCATCTGAGCTATCCTGCGATTCCAACTCTGACTAGCACGTGGCACTGGTAACAATCCTGAGATTACTACTTTTGAGGTCCTAATTTATCGGAGGGCTTTTGGTGGTGAAGGTGTGCACCCCATACACTTCCTCTTCAGCCTCGGGTTGAGTTGTCTCTCTTGCTCGTTCAGCATGATCCGCACCGGATCGGACATCTTCTGCCGACTCTGCCACGTGGTGAGTCGCAGCACGTTTGCATATTCACTGGAGGTGCCCCATTGTTCCACAGCCTTTGCACACGTGGTGCTTGAATCGACATTGATGGGTTCTATAATTACCCCTGCAGCGCCAACATGGTGTTAATGGATTCACATTCACACTCCACGGCAGACTGAGTCATCCTAGGTCTGGTTCTGGTCTCTGCAGGCGTGTAGGCCCTGCCATGTACAGTTCTGCCTGATGAAGGCGTTATTTTATGCACAGTACTTGCCGGTGAATTCCGATGCTGCAATGATATTTGTTAAGTGTCATCGTTCGTGGACATGAAAGCCTGGGCTATCATGATGGCCTTGCTCAGATCTCTGGATTCGGCAGACAGCAGTTTGTGAAGAATGACCTCGTGACCGATTCCAAGCACGAAAAAGTCCCGCAACATTTCCCTCAAAAATCCAGCAAATACGCACGGTCCTGCAAGGCGTCTTCGGTCGGCGACATAGCTTGCCATGTCCTGGCCCTTGGAGCAATGGTGCATGTAAAAGCGATACCTGGCCATTAAGATGCTTTCCTTCGGCTTGAGGTGTTCCCGACCCAGCGTGCACAACTCTATATATGTCTTATCCATTGATTTCGTTTGTGCTAGCAGATTTTTGATGAGGCCATATCATGGACCCACAAACGGTGAGAATTGCACTGTGCTTAACCGCGTTACTGTCCGTATCCAGCTCGTTGGCCACGAAGTACTGGTCAAGACGCTCAACGAAGGCTTCCCAATCATCACCCTCAATAAATCTCTCCATACCAATGGCAGCCATAACCGCGTGAAAGTTCGTGATCTGTTACTCGTCGCCAATTGTTATGTTCAGAATAACTCCACAAGACTGTATGCTATAAGCTCAAACTGATGTGACCTTGGTCTCTTTAATCAAACTCCAGAGTGGTGAAGCAACATGGTAGACTGCCTTTTATACCTGCTTGCACGAGGTGTGCAGGTGACCCTTGGGTCTCCAACAGGTGTGCCCCCCCTGGTGGCTAGTCTTACACTATTATAAAGCTTACATACATAACATAATTCAAAAAAGAAAGCATTGAATTTATATGGCACCTTTCTCAACCACTGGACGTGCCAAAGCGCTTTACAGCCAACAAAGTACTTTTTGTAAAGTGTAGTCCAAAGGGCTGTGGTGCTGAGACGTTGATTATATTTAAGGCTGAGAGCGATAGAATTTTGGACTCTAGGGGAATCGAGGGATTATGGGTATAGTGCAAGAAAGTGGAGTTGAGGTTGAAAATCAGCCATGATCTTTTTGAATAGTGGAGCAGGCTCGAGGGGCCATACAGCCTACTCCTATTTCATATGTTCTTAGTCATTCTTGTAATGTGGAAATTGGGGCAGCCAATTGGCGCACAGCAAGCTCCCACAAACAGCAATGTGGTAATGACCAGATGATCTGCTTTTAGTGATGATTTGAGGAACCCCCCTACTTTTCGGATGGGAAATCCAGCTGTGGAGATTTAACTCCATAGCTGTGCCTTTTGGCCCTGACCGCTTTCCTGCCTGGAAGTCAGCTTGACTGATAGGCTTGGCTTCCAGTTGGGTGGGAATCACTCTGGAGCAGCCCACAGGAGCAGGTAGGTTCGATCCATGCCCCTGGGGCTGAGGGGGGTTCGATCCACATCCCTTATCTGGGGGGGGGGTCCGATCCCTGACCCCTGAGGCCTGTGTATGGGCTCTGATTGTGGGGAGCTTGGTGTAGTGGGGAGAAGCACTCCTCCTGGCCCACAAGCTGTGCTGTAAAAGCCCAGCCCTACTCCTCTCCTCACTGCAGTGGCTGGGTTTCCTGAGGCCTGGGAAACTTGGTTATCACTAACACCTACAACGCAAATTAAACCTGAGGCTGCAAGCCTCATTAACCTATTTAAATAGCCAATCCCCCTCCTGGGAGCGGATTGGCTGCCCACCCCTTGTCCTGCCTCCATTAAACCAGGAAGTGGGCGGCTTGGAGGCAGGTCGGGATTGAGGTCTTAACATCATCTGTCCAGAATCAAAGCCACCTTGTTGCATGCTAAAATTCTGCCCATGTGGTTTGAGTGCTGGCCAGGCTCTGGCAGAGCCCTGTTAGAAGGAGCTGTTCTACAATGTTGTTTTGGTCAGCCGTGGCTCAGTGAGCAGCACCCTTACCTCCGAGTCTGAAGGTTGTGGGTTCAAGTCCCACTCCAGAGGCTTGAGCACATAAATCTGGGCTGACACTCGAGGGAGGTGCCATCTTGCGGATGAGACGTTAAACCGAGGACTCGTTTGCTCTCTCAGGTGGACATCTCCGGCCAATATTTATGCTTCAATCAATATAACGAGAAACAGATGATCTGGTCATTATCAAACTGCTGTGTGTGGGAGCTTGCTGTGCGCAAATTGGCTGCCGCATTTCCCACATTACAACAGAGACCACACTCCCAAATTTCTGTCTGAATCTCTTTTATGTAACAAGATTCCACTATACGGGTTCTTATTTTACAAGATCATTTGAATTTTTTTAGAAAGTAATTATACCACTTCATCCTTGGACAGACGAGGTTTGGTAAACCAGATGGAGAGGCGAGCTATTTATTTTCACAAAGTTCATGGGAAATGAGTGGGGTCAATAATTTTTGCCTTGGTGTCTAGCAATGTTGACTGTTCAGTATCTGTTGGAATCGATAAGAGGAGAAGGCTCAGGTCATGTTGCAGTTGTTTTTTCAGTGTGATAAAATTCTCCAAGCTGCGTCTATTATTTCCAAAGCGATGCACTGAAATAATAAAAGGGCAGAATTTGCTGGCAACATAAAGGTGAGTTTAATGGTATATACCATTTTTTCAGAATCTTGCAGCGGCAGCGCTTTGAGATGTCTACTAGATACGGTCCATGTCTCTGAGCCATACAGGAGGGCGGATATCCTACAACCCTATAGACCATGAGCTTGGTGCCAGATTTGAGGTCCTGGTCTTCAAACACTCCTCCTCAGGCAACCGAAGGCTGTGCTGACACAATGGAGGCGGTGTTGAACCTCATTATCGATATCTGCCCTTGCTGATAGTAGGTTCCCGAGGTATGGAAAGTGGTCCACATTGTCCAGGGCCGCGTCGTGGATGTTGATGACCGGGGGAGGTGGGTGGCAGGGGCAGGTTGGTCGAAGACCTTTGTCTTACGGATGTTTAGTGTAATGCCCATGCTTTCATACACCCTGGTGAAGATGTTGACGATAGGCACATCAATGTCAGTGTTCTCGCTCAGGCCAACATCCCCAGCAGCAAAGCAAGGACCACACTCAACCAACTCCGATGGGCGGGGCCACATTGTCCGCATGCCCGACACGAGACTCTCAAAGCAAGCGCTGTACTCTGAACTCCTACATGGCAAACGAGCCAAAGGTGGGCAGAGGAAATGTTACAAGTACACCCTCAAAGCCTCCCTGATAAAATGCAACATCCCACTGATACCTGGGAGTCCCTGGCCAAAGACCGCTCTAAGTGGAGAAAGTGCATCTGGGAGGGCGCTGAGCACCTAGAGTCTCATCGCCGAGAGCATGCAGAAATCAAGCGCAGGCAGTGGAAAGAGCGTGCGGCAAACCAGGCTCCCCACCCACCCTTTCCTTCAGTGACTGTCTTTCCCACCTGCGACAGAGACTGTAATTGCCATATTAGACTGTTCACCTGAGAACTCCGAGTGAAAGCAAGTCTTCCTCGATTTCAAGGAACTGCCTATAATGGATGATGTACCATTATTGATGGTGTGTTTAGTGGCAGATACCATTATTGATGTGTAAATCATCCCGCAATTTGTTAATCTCAAGAACGGGTGCTTTTCATCAATCACCCCATGAGTTCCAAGAAATTGCTGCATTTGTGCATTAATCGGCAATTAAACTCACCGCAGAAAGTTAGGGCTGGTACTTAGCAGTATAAGGACCCATTTAATGCCAAGATTTATATTCCTGTAATACCAATCCGCCTCTCCAGCCCAGAGCAGTAACCATTGGAATTGTGGCGTCTCATTCCGACAGCTAGTAAATTGTGTTTTAGAGATTTATAAAATTTAAAATGTAACTTTTTTTTTGTGTTTCTATACCTGATTTGACTGTAATTCACCCTCCTCCTCCATCCTTCCTCTTTCTCAATCTTTAAATCTCATTGGTCCCACCATTCACCAAGGTCCAAGGTAAAAATAAAAAAGGGCAGGTGGCTCAACCGTGGCTATCAAGGGAAATCAGGGATAGTATTAAAGCCAAGGAAATGGCATACAAATTGGCCAGAAATAGCAGTGAACCTGGGGACTGGGAGAAATTTAGAACTCAGCAGAGGAGGACAAAGGGTTTGATTAGGGCAGGGAAAATAGAGTACGAGAGGAAGCTTGCAGGGAACATTAAGACTGACTGCAAAAGTTTCTATAGATATGTAAAGAGAAAAAGGTTAGTGACTGATTCTGACTGTAGGTCCCCTGCAGTCAGAATCAGGTAAATTTATAATAGAGAACAAAGAAATGGCAGACCAATTGAACAAATACTTTGGTTCTGTCTTCACTAACGAAGACACTAATAACCTTCCGGATATAAAAGGGGTCAGAGGGTCTAGCGAGAAGGAGGAACTGAAGGAAATCCTTATTAGTCAGGAAATTGTGTTAGGGAAATTGATGGGATTAAAGGCCGATAAATCTCCAGGGCCTGTTGGTCTGCATCCCAGAGTACTTAAGGAAGTGGCTCTAGAAATAGTGGATGCATTGGTGGTCATTTTCCAACATTCTATAGACTCTGGATTAGTTCCTATGGATTGGAGGGTAGCTAATGTAACCCCACTTTTTTTTAAAAAAGGAGGGACAGAGAAAACGGAATTATAGACTGGTTAACCTGACATCAGTAGTGGGGAAAATGTTGGAATCAATTATTAAGGATGTAATAGCAGCGCATTTGGAAAGCGGTGAGGATCAGTCCAAGTCAGCATTGATTTATGAAAGGGAAATCCTGCTTGACAAATCTTCTAGAATTTTTTGAGGAAGTAACTGGTAGAGTGGACAAGGGAGAACCGGTGAATGTGGTGTATTTAGACTTTCAAAAGGCTTTTGACAAGGTCCTACACAAGAGATTGGTGTGCAAAATTAAAGCACATGGTATTGGGGGTAATGTACTGATGTGAATAGAGAACTGGTTGGCAGACAGGAAGCAGAGTGTTGGGATAACTGGGTCCTTTTCAGAATGGCAGGCAGTGACTAGTGGGGTGCTGCAGGGCTCAGTGCTGGGAGGGCTCAGTGCTGGGACCCCAGCTATTTACAATATTTACAATATACATTAATGATTTAGATGAAGGAATTGAGTGTAATAGCTCCAAGTTTACAGATGACACTAAGCTGGGTGGCGGTGTGAGCTGTGAGGAGGATGCTAAGAGGCTGCAGGGTGACTTGGACAGGTTAAGTGAGTGGACAAACGCATGACAGATGCAGTATAATGTGGATAAATGTGAGGTTATCCACTTTGGTGGCAAAAACACAAAGGCAGAATATTATCTGAATGGCGGCAGATTAGGAAAAGGGGAGGTGCAATGAGACCTGGGTGTCATGAAAGTTGGCATGCAGGTACAGCAGGCGGTGAAGAAGACAAATGGTATGTTTGCCTTCATAGCTAGAAGATTTGAGTATAGGAGCAGGGAGGTCTTAATGCAGTTGTACAGGCCCTTGGTGAGGTCTCACCTGGAATATTGTGTTCAGTTTTGGTCTCCTAACCTTAGGAAGAACGATCGTGCTATTTAGCCATTTAGGACTGAGATGAGAAGAAACTTCTTCACTCAGTGAGTTGTTAACCTGTGGAATTCCCTGCCGCAGAGAGTTGTTGATGCCAGTTCATTGGATATATTCAAGAGGGAGTTAGATATGTCCCTTTATGGCTAAAGGGATCAGTGGTATGGAGAGAAAACAGGAAAGGGGTACAGAGGTGAATGATCAGCCATGATCTTATTGAATGTTGGTGCAATCTCGAATGGCCTACTCCACCTATTTTCTATGTAAAGGGGGCATTGGTGGAGTATTGGTGTGCAATTTCCCTGGGATTAAAGGGGGTATTGGTGTGCATTGTCCCTGGGACTAAAGGGGATATTGGTGAATCTTGGTGTGCATTGTCCCTGGGACTAAAGGGGGTATTGGTGGAGTATTGGTGCGCAGTGTCCCAGGACTAAAGGGGGTATTGGTGTGCAGTTCCCAGGACTAAAGGGGTATTGCTGTGTAGGCTCCCTATGCTAGATCATTATCCAATGAGCCTGCTAGAAAGCGTGTGCAAGAATGGGACTGCGCTTGACATGATCAGTGAGCCCGCTGAAGCTCATGGTGTAGGCTGAAGCATGTCAATTGTCCCCGTGGAGGAGGTCGGAGTGATGTGCTGATGCCTTGGGACAGTACACCACCTTCAGGAGAAGAGGCAACCCTGGGCCAAGGGAAACCCTGGCAGTTTTTGCTTTTGTCCTTCAAAGGAATTAAGATTGGAGCTAGTACCCAAATAAACATTAAAATCCAATCACAAACAAAAGCTTGCAGAAAAATAAAAATTATAAGATTTTTAGTCCTCTTGCCGTTTCATCTATTTAAATTAAATCGACCAAACTCCAAGTAAAACACAAACTATTAACAGATTGAACTCCTATTTTAGTGGGCTCCCACCAGCAGGATGAGAGGTTTGGTCTTGTAATTGTAATTGTAACTACTTTGGTAAAATCATTTGTAGCTTTCTGTCACAAAATGATCATCTGTTGGGCAGTCCCCTGGAGTCGAGGATGACATGTTTCCACATTAAAATCAGTTCCAAGGTGACTGATGAGACCAATGTAGCCAAGTTTGCTGATGATACAAATATGGGTGGGAAAGCAAATTGTGAGGAGGACACACAAAATCTGCAAATGGATATAGACAGGCTAAGTGAGTGGGCAAAACATTTGGCAGATGGAGTATAATGTGGGAAAATGTGAGGTTATCCACTTTGGCAGAAATAATAGAAAAGCAAATTATAATTTAAACGGAGAAAAATAGCAAAGTGCTGCAGTACAGAGGGACCTGGGGGTCCTTGTGCATGAAACACAAAAAGTTAGTATGCAGGTACAGCAAGTGATCAGGAAGGCAAATGGAATGTTGGTCTTTATTGCAAGGGGGATGGAGTATAAAAGCAGAGAAGTCCTGCTACAACTGTACAGGGTATTGGTGAGGCCACACCTGGAGTACTGCATACAGTTTTGGTCTCCGTATTTAAGGAAGGATATACTTGCAATGGAGGCTGTTCAGAGAAGGTTCACTGGGTTGACTTATAAGGAAAGGTTGAGTAGGTTGGGCCTATACAAATTGGAGTTCAGAAGAATGAGGGGTGATCTTATTGGAACATGAGACAATGAGGGGGCTCGACAAGATGTATGCAGAGAGGATATTTCCACTCGTAGGGGAAACTAAAACTAGGGGCCGAAAGGCTAGACTTTCCATTATTGCGCAGATCGCCCCAAAATGGGTGTTATTTCCAGCGTTGGCATTTATTATGGGTTTTGAGATCGCCGGATTATCGCCCCATTTTCAAAACCCCAACTTTCCACTTTATACAATAGGCGTTATCGGAAGCGATATGAAATGGGCAACAGCGGTAAATTTTTTGCCCTTCTGCTGGAAAATGTCGGGCACCATGGCAGCGGTAGTTTCCCGCGTTTGAGGTCATCAATACATGTGCAGAAGAGGAGAGAAAGAGAGAGGGAGCATAGAAACATAGAAAATAGGTGCAGGAGTAGGCCATTCGGCCCTTCGAGCCTGCACCACCATTCAATAAGATCATGGCTGATCATTCCCTCAGTACCCCTTTCCTGCTTTCTCTACATACTCCTTGATCCCCTTAGCCGTAAGGACCATATCTAACTCCCTCTTGAATATATCCAATGAACTGGCATCAACAACTCTCTGCGGCAGGGAATTCCACAGGTTAACAACTCTCTGAGTGAAGATGTTTCTCCTCATCACAGTCCTAAATGGCATACCCCTTATCCTAAGACTATGTCCTCTGGTTTTGGACTTCCCCAACATCGGGAACATTCTTCCTGCATCTAACCTGTCCAGGGATGGAGTACAAAAGCAGGGAAGTCCTGCTGCAACTGTACAGGGTATTGGTGAGGCCGCACCTGGAGTACTGCGTGCAGTTTTGGTCACCTTACTTAAGGAAGGATGTACTAGCTTTGGAGGGGGTATAGAGACGATTCACTTGGCTGATTCCGGAGATGAGGGGGTTACCTTATGATGATAGATTGAGTAGACTGGGTCTTTACTCGTTGGAGTTCAGAAGGATGAGGGGTGATCTTATAGAAACATTTAAAATAATGAAAGGGATAGACATGATAGAGGCAGAGAGGTTGTTTCCACTGGTCGGGGAGACTAGAACTAGGGGGCACAGCCTCAAAATACGGGGGAGCCAATTTAAAACCGAGTTGAGAAGGAATTTCTTCTCCCAGAGGGTTGTGAATCTGTGGAATTCTCTGCCCAAGGAAGCAGTTGAGTCTAGCTCATTGAATGTATTCAAGTCACAGATAGATAGATTTTTAACCAATAAGGGAATTAAGGGTTATGGGAAGCGGGCGGGTAAGTGGAGCTGAGTCCACGGCCAGATCAGCCATGACCTTGTTGAATGGCGGATCAGGCTCGAGGGGCTAGATGGCCTACCCCTGTTCCTAATTCTTATGTTCTTATGTCCCGTCAGAATCTTATACGTTTCTATGAGATCCCCTCTCATCCTTCTAAACTCCAGTGAATAAAGGTCCAGTTGAACCAGTCTCTCCTTACATGACAGTCCAGCCAACCCTGGAATCAGTCTGGTGAACTTTCGCTACACTCCCTCAATAGTAAGAACCTCCTTCCTCAGATTAGGAGACCAAAACTGAACACACTATTCCAGGTGAGGCCTCACCAAGGCCCTGTACAACTGCAGTAAGACCTCCCTGCTCCTATACTCAAATCCCCTAGCTATGAAGGCCAACATACCATTTGTCGTCTTTACCGCTGCTGTATCTGCATGCCCACTTTTAGTGACTGATGAACCATGACACCCAGGTCTGTTGCACCTCCCCTTTTTATTATATTACACAATTCCTTCATCTAAATCGTTAATGTATATTGTAAAGAGCTGGGGTCCCAGCACTGAACCCTGCCATTCTGAAACGCCTGCCATTCTGAAAAGGACCCGTTTATCCCGACTCTCTGCTTCCTGTCTGCCAACCAATTCTCTATCCACGTCAGTACATTACCCCCAATACCATGCGCTTTGATTTTGCACACCAATCTCTTGTGCGGGACCTTGTCAAAAGCCTTTTGAAAGTCCAAATACACCACATCGACTGGTTCTCCCTTGTCCACTCTGCTAGTTACATCCTCAAAAAATTCCAGAAGATTCGTCAAGCATGATTTCCCTTTCATAAATCCATGCTGACTTGGTTCGATTCTGTCGCTGCTTTCCAAATGCACTGCTATTTCATCCTTAATGATTGATTCCAACATTTTCCCCACTATTGACATCAGGCTAACCAATCTATCATTACCCGTTTTCTCTCTCCCTCCTTTTTTAAAAAGTGGCATTACATTAGCTACCCTCCAGTCCATAGGAACTAATCCAGAGTCTATAGACTGTTGGAAAATGATCACCAATGCATCCACTATTTCTCGGGCCACTTCCTTAAGTACTCTGGGATGCAGACTATCAGGTCCCTGGGATTTATCGGTCTTCAATCCCATCAATTTCCCTAACACAATTTCCCACCTAATAAGGATATTCTTCAGTTCCTCCTTCTCACTCAACCCACTGTCCCCTAGTACATCCGGAAGGTTATTTGTGTCTTCCTTTGTGAAGACAGAACCGAAGTATTTGTTCAATTGGTCTGCCATTTCTTTGTTCCCCATTATAAATTCACCTGAATCTGACTGTAAGGGACCTACGTTTGTCTTCACTAATCTTTTTCTCTTCACATATTTATAGAAGCTTTGCAGTCAGTTTTTATGTTCCCTGCAAGCTTCCCCTCGTACTCTATATTCTATTTCCCCCCTCTTAATTAAATCCTTAGTCTTCCTCTGTTGAATTCTAAATTTCTCCCAGTTTGTTGCTTTTTCTAGCCAAATTCTTTGCCTCTTCCTTGGTTTGAACACTATCCTTAATTTCCCTTGTTGGCCACGGTTGAGCCACCTTCCCCGTTTTATTTTTACTCCAGACAGGGATGTACAATTGCTGAAGTTGATCCATGTGATCTTTAAATTTTTGCCATTGCTTATCCACTGTCAACCCTTTAAGTATCCTTTGCCAGTCTATTCTAGCCAATTCATGCCTCATACCGCCGAAGTTACCTTTCCTTAAGTTCAGGACCCTAGTTTCGGAATTAACTGTCACTCTCTATCTTAATAAAGAATTCTACCATATTATGGTCACTATTCCCCAAGGGGCCTCGCACAACAAGATTGCTAATTAGTCCCTTCTCATTACACATCAACCAGTCTAGGATGGCCAGCTCTCCAGTTGGTTCCTCGACATATTGGTCTAGAAAACCATCCCGAATACACTCCAGGAAATCCTCCTCCACCGCATTGCTACCAGTTTGGTTAGCCCAATCAATATGTAGATTAAAGTCTCCCATGATAACTGCTGTACCTTTATTGTACACACCCCTTATTTCTTGTTTGATGCTGTCCCCAACCTCACTACTACTGTTTGGTGGTCTGTACACAACTCCCACTAGCGTTTTCTGCCCGTTGCAATTCTGAAGCTCTACCCATACCGATTCCACATGATCCAGGCTAATGTCCCTCCTTACTATTGCATTAATTTCCTCTTTAACCAACAACGCTACCCCATCTCCTTTTCCTTTCTTCCTATCCTTCCTAAATGTTGAATACCCCTTGAGTTCCCAGCCTTGGTCACCCTGGAGCCATGTCTCCGTGATACCAATTACATCATATCCTTTAACTGCTATCTGCGCAGTTAATTCGTCCACCTTATTCCGAATACTCCTCGCATTGAGGCACAGAGCCTTCAGGCTTGCCTTTTTAACACACTTTGCTCCTTTAGAATTTTTCTGTAATGTGGCCCCTTTTGCTTTTTGCCTTGGGTTTCTCTGCCCTCCACTTTTACTCTTCTCCTTTCTATCTTTTGCTTCTGCCTCCATTTTATTTCCCTCTGTCTCCCTGCATAGGTTCCCATCCCCCTGCCATGTTAGTTTAACTCCTCCCCAACAGCACTAGCAAACACTCCCCCCTAGGACATTGGTTCCGGTCCTGAGTAGAGAGGAACTGAAAGCGTGTGTGGATGTGTTGAGGTTGTTTGGCTGTTGTGGGAGGCAGAAAAGAGATTTAGCAGCAGTCAAAGAATTGGGAGCACAAATAACTTGGTTTGCACGGAGATTTAGGGAAAAAAATATAATTAAAATGGAAGGCATGAAGGTGGCGAGACAGCACGATTTGGAGGGTGAGGATGCTGGCGAGAGCAGTGAGGTGGGAGAGGAATTAGAAGTGGGAGGACGAAAACGAGCGAGGAGATTCTCCAACCAGGCAAATGCCTCCCTCCTGCAGGAGGTGGAGTCATGCTGGGGTGAATTGACCTGGGGTAGGCATGGGAAGCCCACACCAAAAGTTTACCAGAAGATGTGGGCCGACGAACAACGTGCTTGAGGGCAACCAGTGCCACAAGCGTTGGAACGACCTTGTGGGATCCACCAGAGTAAGTATTACATTTATTTACATTCACTTTTATATATTTTGAATTGTAAGTGTAATGAGTGATTAAAATCAGATGTGATGTCTTGTACTTATACTGGGAATGTTTTACTCAAAGCCTGCGTCTACGGTGTACGTCTTTAGGTAAATAATGATAATCATGATTACATCTGTCGGTTATGTGTTCTATCAGTCTCTGACAGTACCGAGCAATGATCTCATGCCATGTCATGCTGTTGTAGCCTTTTGCAGAAGAAGCTTTTGAGGAACAGGGCTGAGCAGAGGCGAACGGGTGGTTGGCCACCAGTCATCATCGCGCTCACCCACATCGAGGAACGGGTGCTGGCACTAGTGGGGGGGCACCCCCGGTCGGCCATGCAAGCAGCAGCAGAACCTGATGTGATGCCACGTGAGTAGACTATACACCATTGCGTGGTGTAAAGTCAATAGATGCCACATTCACTCATAACTGACCAATAATATATGATAGATGATTGATAAGTGTTATCTAAATAATGATGGCCTCATGAAAATCATTGTAATGCAGAATTTGGTCATGCTCATGAAAAGTGATATCTGTAATGATTTTGAAAGCAGTGTTTCTTTTGTTGTGCATATGCTGTGTGTAGCGTTGGAATCACCTTGTGACCCTTGCAGCCCCTTCTCCTCTAATAACCTCATTTATGTTTTGTAGCTCAGCCAGCAGCGCGGCCCCATGCAACACCACCGAGCCCAGAAACTGAGGGTCTGGCGCCGGACTTGCCGGGGGATCGTCCATCTGGTGCTGAGGAGCCCCGAATCTTGCATCGACAAGCTCCATCATCTATGCAACCCCAATGACATCTAGTGCTCCTGCGGCCATGTCCTCCTCCACCTTGGAGGTCGCGGGCCCAAGCATCTTGCCACAAGTCACTCCAAGTGTCTCCATGATGGCGCCGACCCCGCGGAGGTTGGTTCGACGCAGCAGGGCTACTCCACGAGCGGCAGATCTAAGCGGCGACACGGCACACTTGTCCAGGAGAAGTGTTGACCTAGCTCAGCAGATCCTCCAGACAATGGGGGGCATATCCCACCAGCTGGCCAGCATGTCTGCCATCATGACCGAGTACATGCCGCAGATGGTGGAGGCCCTGGAGGTGATAGCCAGGAACACTGGTGCCAGAGGCTACAAGTGGTCTCGGAGAGCGGCACTGCACCCCAAGGTGCTGCACCCTCACTGCCAATGACACATGCGGGCCAGGAGGAAAGTCTTGCTTCTGGCTCAGACGACGTTCCTGCCTCAGGACCGGCCTCTCCGTATCCAGCCAACTAGCGGATCTGCCGTCATCCCCCCCGAGTGAAGCAATGCCTGAGGAGCTCTTCGGCCACGTGGCTTGGAGCTTTTTACGCGTGCAGTATGGAATTTATCAGCTTCACTATGACCAGGGAGGCACAGAGTGAGAGGGCTCTAGGATTCTCCCGAATTATTAACTTCCCCAAGGGGAAGGGAGCAATAGACTGTACGCTCATCACCATACGGGCACCTTTTCAGGATGCAGAGGTTTTTCGGAACCGAAAAGGATTCCACTCCCTGAACGTGCAACTCGTTGTCGACCACCAGCAAATAATTATGGCAGTGAATGCAAAATTTCAGGGCAGCATCCATGATGCTCACATCCTGTGAGCGCGCTGTATCCGACATGTTTACTAGTTAGCCACAAGGTCAATGTTAGACCAAGGATGACAAAGGATATGGCCTCGCCACCTGGCTGATGACCCCCCTACGTAACACCCAGACAGAAGCTGGGAAGCGATACGAGAGCCATATAGCCACGCAATATTATCGAGAATACCATTGGAGTACTTGAGCAGGGCTTTAGATGCCTGGACTACTCAGGAGGTGAGCTCCAATACCACGCTGAGCGTGATGGTGTGCTCCATGCTACACAACTTGGCTATCAGGAGGGGACAAGAATTGCCAGAAGGGACTGCTGGTCCATCTCAGGAGAGAGAGCAAGAGGAGGACCAGGAGGTGGATGCTGACCTCGGGCCAGACAATCAGGAAAGGGCCCATGGTGATTACATAGCTGCAAGACTCTTACGTCAGCAGCTCAAATGAGCGCTTTGCTTGAAATAACGTTGGTGGTATTTACAAAGCTGCAAGACTGCTGTGCCTGCAGCTTATACATGAATGGTATGCATTACCTTGTTGACAGTTAAAGTTTAAGTTGATTCAAGGTGTCCAATGCAGCAAAGTGTGGCATGCTGAGATATACTGCAAATGTCGCCAGCTGAGGCCTGAAAGGAACTCGATGCGTAGAAGGCAAGTGCAGCAGTGACCTTGACCTCAACGGACAGTGCGATCCTGCTGGTGCTGGTAGGCTGCAGATCTCCCCTGATGAGCTGGCATATATCTCACTGATAACCTCTTTGTGGAAGCGCAGTCTCCTAAGGCACGTGTTATCGGACAAGTTCAGTTGAGACCACTTCTCCCTGTAAGTGCGTGGGGTGTAAGTTCTCTTCCGCCTCAGCAGTCTGCCACCTCTTTGGGCACATACTGCTCTTGAATATACCTTCTGCCATCTCTAGTCTGCAGCATGTGCGTAGTCATCAAGACAGGCTGAGAAATGACAGGCCACATTCCAATAACTATCAGTATTATACCTATTATTCACAAGCAATAAATTTACCTACTAAAACACCTAAACTAAATTCAAATCGTACACAGTATGACAAGATGTTTGTTCAGATGTTCAAATCACCTTTAAAAGACCTACATCAAAACTCCCCAAAAGTTGAAGCAGCCTTTTATATGAACCAACCTCCGAGTTACAAAATGGTATCCATACCGCTGGGTTTAGTTCAGGTGAGAGCAACGTTTTGTCAGCGGTCTTTTCGGCGATATGTGAGTGAGGTGCTGAAAGTAACGCTCGGCGATATTATGGGCGTTAGTTTCGCCCATTCTGATCTTTACGGCAAAGAAAAGTGGATGGGCGGTATTATTAATTCTTGGTGTTAACTACATGCCGAAAGTAATGCTGGGCGATAAGTGAGCGATACATGGGCGTTCGTTTCTATTTTTGTTGCTAAATGGATGATATCTAAGCGTTCTACCTCATCTCAGTATTAAAATGGACGTTAAGTGGGCGGTATCTATGCAAATATAATGGAACGTCTAGCCCTATGTTTTGGAATAACGGGGCCGTCCATTTAAAACTGAGATGAGGAGGAATTTCTTCTGAGGGTTGTAAATCTCTGGAATTCTCTGCTCCAGAGAGCTGTGGAGGCTGGGTCATTGAATAAATTTAAGGTGGAGATAGACAGATTTTGAGTGATAAGGGAATAAAAGGTTATGAGGAGCGGGCGGGGAAGTGGAGCCGAGTCCATGATCAGATCAGCCATGGTGGAGCAGGCTCGAGGGGCCATATGGTATTCCTATTTCATGTTTCTTAATGCGGGATCTATCGACTCCGTCACAGGTGGGGCAGACGGTGGTTGGAGGGATGGGTGGATGCGGGGTTTGATTTGTCGTATGCTCCTTCCGCTGTTTGTAATTGGTTTCCGTGTGCTTCTGACGAAGAGACTCGAGGTGTTCGGTGCTTTCTCGAATACTTCTCCTCCACTTTGAGCAGTCTTGGGCCAGGGATTCCCAGGTGTCGGTGGGGATGTTACATTTTTTAAAGGAGGCTTTGAGGGTGTCCTCTGTGTTTTCTCTGCCCTCCTGGGGCTCGCCTGCCGTGACATAGCTCGGAGTAGAGTGCTTGTTTCGGGAGTCTAATATCGGGAATGTGACCCACCCATCAGAACTGATTGAGTGTGGTCAGTGCTTCGATGCTGGGGATGTTGGCCTGAGTGAGAATGCTGATGTTGGTGTGCCTATCCTGCCAATGGATTTGCAGGATCTTGCGGAGGCAGCGTTGGTGGTACTTCTCCAGTGCTATGAGGTGCCTGCTGTACAGAGATCATGGTGATAGGAGGGCGGTTCTGTAGACCAGCGGATCTGATTGGAGGGGGTTGTTGAGTTTTTAAATTAATGAAGTGTATTTTTCCCCCAGGTATTGGAGTGTTTCTGACAACACTGATGCGAGTTTGAGTGGGGATTTTATTCATTGCAGAGTGATTTATTCAAATCTGGAGATGTGGCGAGTTCCAGTCGCATTGTTAATCATTAAAACACTGCAGCTTTTCATTGCGTGCTTTTGTGCATTTTCAGTTGGAAAAATAACCCACTGATTATTTTACTCCACACTTGTTCCGAGTGCACCAGCTACATTTCAACAAATAGCTCTCCTTTCTGTCAGCACCGCTTTGATGACTTCATTGTCGCCATGCTCTTTCACTCTCGGCATGGTTGCCCCTGACACATTTTGCAGACATTAACCGTCCACAATATCCTTTTTCAGTCAACATTGGAGCGTAAACAATTACATGTTCAGTATAAATTACTCTCTGCATTCATCTATTTAGGGAAATCTAAGTATGGACGGGCTTAATATTCAGAATTGTCTCATGTACTGTTTAATTATGACGTGAGTGTTTGTATTTTCATAGAATTGTAGCACAGGAGGCCATCTGGCCCATCAGGCCTGTGCTGGCTCTTTTAATACAAGAACATAAGAAATAGGAGCAGGAGAAAGCCACTTGGCCCCTCGAGCCTGCTCTGCCATTTAATAAGATTATGGCTGATCCGATCATGGACTCAGCTCCACTTCCCTGCCCGCTCCCCATAACCCTTTTCTCCCTTATTGCTCAAAAATCTGTTTATCTCCGCCTTAAATATATTCAATGACCCAGCCTCCACAGCTCTCTGGGGCAGAGAATTCCACAGATTTACAACCCTTAGAAGAAATTCCTCCTCATAATTTTAAATGGGCGGCCCCTTAATCTGAGACTATCTCCCCTAGTTTTAGTTTCCCCTATGAGTGGAAATATCCTCTCTGCATCCACCTTGTCGAACCCCCTCATTATCTTATGTTGCAATAAGATCACCTCATTCTTCTGAACTTCAATATGTATAGGCCCAACCTATCTTCATAAATCAACCCCCTCATCTCCAGAATAAACCGAGTGAACCTTCTCTGAACAGCCTCCAATGCAAGTATATCCTTCCTTAAACACGGAGACCAAAACTGTACGCAGTACTCCAGGTGTGGCCTCACCAATACCCTGTACAGTTGTAGCAGGACTTCTCTGCTTTTATACTCTATCCCCCTTGCAATAAAGGCCAACATTCGATTTGCCTTCCTGATCACTTGCTGTACCTGCATACTAACTTTTTGTGTTTCATGCACAAGTACCCACAGGTCTCTCTGTACTGCAGCACTTTGCAATTTTTCTCCATTTAAATTATAATTTGCTTTTCTATTTTTTTTCTGTCAAAGAGCTATCCAAGTAATCCCATTCCCCCGCTCTCTCCCCGTAGCCCGGCAAATTTTTCCCCTTCAAGTATTTATCCAATTTCCTTTCAGGCAGCACAAAAAAAAAGTAAACCAGTTCTCCTCATCACCCCTCTGGTTCTTTTGCCAAATCCCTCAAATCTGTGTCTGTTTCTACATTATTTTAATCCCAGCTTGCTGTACAGACAAGCATGGATCACTCCAATTATATCCATGCCCATATTCTAAGCCTTGCAATATTAAAAACAAAATCATCTTTCTCTTTCCTTCCCGCCTTTCACCATTACTGCAAATTCTGCAAGTGTTTCTAATTGTGTGGGAGAAGTCATCTGGCAGCTTGTCAAAGTGGTGTTCTGTGTGTATCCCTGGCATGTGCGTGCGGCCGGGACAGAACCCTTCAATCAGTCCTGTCAAATACTGTGTGGGTATGATGTGCACTTCCAGAAATGGTCACAGTATAGAGAGAGGGATGTCCTTATAGAAAGGGTTACAGTATAGTGAGAGGGATGACCCTATAGAAAGGGTCACAGTATAGTGAGGGGATGTCCCTATAGAAAGGGTTACAGTATAGTGAGGGGATGTCCCAAAGAAAGGGTTACAGTATAGTGAGGGAATGACCCTATAGAAATGGTCACAGTATAGTGAGGGGATGTCCCTATAGAAAGGGTCACAGTATAGTGAGGGGATGTCCCTATAGAAAGGGTCACAGTATAGTGAGGGGATGTCCCTATAGAAAGGGTCACAGTATAGTGAGGGGATGTCCCTATAGAAAGGGTCACAGTATAGTGAGAGGGATGTCCCTATAGAAAGGGTCACTGTATAGTGAGGGGATGTCCCTTTAGAAAGGGTCACTGTAGAGGGAGTAGGGATGCCATCTCTGGCTGCTGACACCAGATGTAGGTCGTCACTGATGCCCAGTACTGTTTAATTTTGAAAGCTGTACCAACATGTGTCCTTCTCCCTTGCCTCAGCTGGGTTGTGCAGGGTGATGGGGGGGCTATGGGGGATGTGCAGGGTGATGGGGGGGCTATGGGGGATGTGCAGGGTGAGGGTGGGGCTATGGGGGATGTGCAGGGTGAGGGGGGGGCTATGGGGGTTGTGCAGGGTGAGGGGAGGGGGGCTATGGGTTGAGGGGAGGGGGGCTATGGGTTATATGCAGGGTGAGGGGAGGGGGGCTATGGGGGATGTGCAGGGTGAAGGAGGGGTTATGGGGAATGTGTGAGGGGAGGGGGGCTATGGGCGATGTGCAGGGTGAGGAGAGGGGGGCTATTTGGACCGTTCTTTCAAAGAACGGGTGCAGGTGTGATGGGTCGAGTCTGTTCTGTGTTTCTGATTCTATCATCAAGCCTAAGTCGTTCGTTCCATCCATCCATCCACATCAAATGTTGGGGCGTTAATCTCACTTCCTCCCTCTCCGAAATCTCCTGAGTGGGCAGCAGAAAATATCAAAAACCCCTTTAATCCCGTGGGCTTCAATCTTACGAACAAGTCTATTACGTGTCACTTTATCAAACACCTTGTGAAAGTCCATGTACACATGGACCGCGCTACTCGCCTCGTTACTTCATCAAAGAACTCAATCACGTTGGTCAAACAAGATTTGCCTGCAACAATTCCGTGCTGGCTTTCATTAATTAACCCATAGTTTTCCAATTAATTGTGTCCCAGATGAATGTCCGAGTTTCCCCAATGTCCGTTTGGCTGACTGGCCTGTAGTTACCGGGCCTTTTAAACAGGTGTAACATTTTCAATCCTCCAGTCCTCCGGCACCAACCCATGTCCAAGGATTGGACAATCGTGGCCAGAGCCTCTGCAATTTCCACCCTTGCTTCCCTCAAAAACCGAGGATGCCTCCTATCTCCACCAGTGACATTTTGAGAGTCTGCTGTTGCATGGTGCTTGCAGCAACTGAACCAATGCAGTGTTGGGGTTGAGTGGTGTAATTCGTAGACTACAGCACAGTACCTCACACATCTGGATGTAATTCACAGTCGTGTGCTGGGTATCTGAGTGCACTCTTAGCACTCCCATCCACATGGATGTCCTTTGTTTTGCTCATTGACCAACTGTGGGATGAAATGGCAGCTTTGAGTCGGTGTCGCGGGTTATCCGGGTCACCAGTACAATGAAGGAGGAAGAAAACGGAGATTTTGCGAAATAGTAAAAGGCGAGCATTTTAACTCCGTTTTCACTAGATCATTGTAACTGTCACGGTAACTTGTGGAACACGCTGTAATTCAGTTTAAAATAAAGCGGAGTTTGTCTGGCTTGTATTTTTACTGCCGGCAGTCGGGGAGGTGAAGGGGATGGGGAGCACAGTGTCTCGTGGAATATTGTCCTTTGCCCTCTTAATAATTCGTGTGCAGTTAGTGTGCAGGAGAAGGCTGTCGGTAATAACTGTCACCTCCATCCCCAGCCCATTATTGGGACACATCCCATGGTCTTCACAAACCCATCAATACAGCAGCACTAGGAGAGAGTGTCACTGTCTCAACATCGTTTTGTAAGCAAAATGGGATAGCTATTGAAAATACAATGGAGTGTTTTGTCTTTTGAAGAGCTATGAAACAGCAGATGCAAGTCACTGTTGACCACTATTTCTATTCCAATTCTATTTTCAGCACCATTGCTTTGACTTATGGAAGCGTCCTTAATTTCATTTTGAACTGTTTGTTCAAGAATGAAGTTGCTACTTCCCCTCTCTGTACAATCTAGAACTATTGATTAGAATCATTGATCCTCCGAGTGCTTGTGCAGCATTGGCTGCAAATGGAGACACGCTATTTTCCCCCGCCCAGTGACATGTTTCTGAAGATCACTGTGTTGCATCATTGGAGGTTTATCACCAACTAAGGTGTGGTTGTGGGGGGGGGGGGCGTGCGCGCGTGTGGGGGGCCCCCGGCGTGCGTGTGGGGGGGGGGGGTCCCCGGTGTGCGCGCGCGTGTGGGGGGGAGAAAGGGGCCCCCCGGTGTGTGTGCAGGCCCTGTGTGGCAGAGTGTGGCTTCTCGCACTGTGCTTTATTCTCTGCCTCCTACTTCTCTCTGCACATTGACTGCTTGGAGGCCAGACTGAAAATGTTGTTTGTGTTGTTCAGGGAGAAGGATGCCTACTTGATTTCCCCGCCCTGCCGCGCTCTACCTGCTGCATTAGTTACAGTGCAAGGCGTGGATCTGTATTGCAGCTTGTAGACACCATGGCTGTTTGGCCTGTTTCTCTGTGAGATGGGGAGCCTTTCTGCATTTGCAATAGTGCTAAATGGAAATATTTTTTAAGCACACTTGTACCCCACCACTGGTAGCTACAGAGCACGGTCTTGCTGACCCCCAGGATCCCGCTGACCCCGCCCGGCCCACACGTGCACAGGCTCCCCAGCAAACTTGCAGTTTTTTCAGACAGTCGTTAGTTCTCAAAAACATCTCCACCTGAGTTGATCAGGTGCCCAGGAGGCCCAGTGCCCTGGGAGAACTTTATTTAAAGCCTCGCTTGAGATAGGCTGGGTCTGTTGTCTTTAGAACAGAGGAGACTGAGGGGAGAACTGACTGAGGTGTATAAAACTGAGGGGCCTGGATAGAGTGGATAGGAAGGACCTGTTTCCCTTGGCAGAGGGGTCAACAACCAGGGGGCATAGTTTTAAAGTAATTGGGGGGAGATTTAGAGGAGATATGAGGGGAAATTTCTTCACCCAGAGGGTGGTGGGGGGTCTGGAACTCACTGCCTGAAAGGTAAAGGCAGAAACTCCTGCCACATTTAAAAAGTACTTGAAGTGCTGTAACCTACAGGGCTACGGACCAAGAGCTGGAAAGTGGGATTCGGCTGGGTAGGTCTTTGTTGGCCTGCACGGACACGATGGGCCGAATGGCCTCCTGTGCTGTAAATTTCTAACATTATATGATTTACACGACAGTTTTGTTGCCCATTGAAGCCGCACAATTTGAGCCAGTGTCCCCATGGAGTGCAGAGCCATACCAGGAGCTGACCCTGTATTCATGCTGTCTCTCCCTCTGTGGTACTGCTTGAAACTTGGTTTCTGATTCAAAGATTGGCAACTGTGTGCATGTTAGCATCTCTTACAAAAGTGGAATTTAATATATTTAAAAGAAATAATGAAGTTTTTAAGTCTAGTTGTAATTTCAATGTCTAACGCAATTCTAAACAAAGTTGTGTGTGTCTTCAAGTTCAAACTCGTTGAATTCTTGTTTTTCAGGAAGAACGTTCAAACAATATCTCTAATATATACAGATTTAATCTGTAGTTTAAATGTTTTTTTTTTTTTAGTCAGTACTTGTACAAAGGTAATCTTTGGGAGTGCAGGGATTTATTTTGTGGTGCAATGCAGTGAACAAGGGAGCAACCGGTGTAAATGGAAGCACTCGAGGGTCTTGGGATCACCTTTTGAGAGCTTCACACTACGCTTTTCAAATATTGCTTCGAACAAATGAATTCAGCAGAGCAATTACCCAGGTTTTTCACGTGGGTGGGGCAAGAGTTCTTTAAAGAGTCGATTACTGCTAGAACCGCAAATCTTATGGAGCATTTGCTAATGAGTTGATGTGTTTTATATCGGAGAGTACACGATAACACAATGCTTGTAATTTTGAAAACGAGACCTTTTTGTGAGATGTTTGTTTTTATCTGTACTATACATTTTGACTAAACTGATGCGAAGAACATTCTTTAAACTAATGTAGATTTACAAAGAATACTTTGCCAGCGGTTTTGATGGCTTTGTGCTCTCTTGTGGCCACATTTTACACACATTGACCTTGTGTGTTTAATGGTGAGTTTCAGCAGCTCCATTCTTGCTTCTTGTTTGAATGTGGTTTGTCCAGTCCAGTGTGGGTGATCCATGGTGTTTATGTATGTAAACCTCACCAATATGTAAGACTTGCCACTAGGGGGCACACCTGTGGGAGACCTAAGGATCACCTGTGCACCCTGGCTAAGCAGGTATAAAAGGTGACTCACCATGCTGCTTCCCCACTCTGGAGTCTGAATAAAGAGACCAAGGTCACAACAGTTTGAACTTACAATATAGTCCTGTGGATTTATTCTGAACATAACACATTGGCGACGAGTAACGGATCACGAACTTTCATGCGGTAATGGCTGCCGTTGGTATTCTTGAGAGATTTGTTGAGGGTGATGATTGGGAAGCCTTCATTGAGCACCTCGACCAGTACTTCGTGGCCAACGAACTGGACAAGGCTGAGATGGCGATCAAGCACAGGGCGATTCTCCTCACTGTATGTGGGCCTCCTCAAAAATCTGCTGCCACCAGTCAAACCAACGGACAAGTCATATACAGAGCTGTGTACGCTGTTTTGGGAACAGCTCAAGCCGAAGGAGAGCATCTTGATGGCCAGGTATCGCTTCTACATGCACCACTGCTCAGAGGGCCAGAACATGGCGAGTTTTGTCGCCGACCTAAGGCGCCTTGCGGGACAGTGCGAATTTGCAGGATCCTCGGGGGAAATGTTGCGGGATTTTTTCGTGCTTGGAATCGGCCATGAGGTCATTCTTCGCAAACTGCTGTCTGCTGCATCCCTAGATCTGAGCAAGGCCATCACGATAGCCCAAGCCTTCATATCCACGAACGATAACACGAAACCGATATCTTCACAGAATCTAAGCTCATCGGCAAGTACTGTGCATAAAATTAATGTTTTCAGCAGGCAGAACGGCACAGGGCAGGGCCCACGCAACTGCAGAGGCCAGACCTAGGCCAAGAGTGACTGAGTCTGCTATGGGGCGTGAATGTGTATCCATTAGCACCATGTTGGCTCTGCGGGGGCAGTCATAGAGCTCATCAATGTTGATTCAAGCACTATGTATGCAAGGGCTGTGGAACAATGGGGCACCTCCAGCGAATGTGCAAACGACCTCTGACTCACCATGTGGCAGTCAGGAGATGACAACCGATCCAGGGAGTATCACGTTGAACGAGCAGGAGAGGCAACTCAACCTGAGGATGAAGAGGAAGTATTTGGGATACACACCTTCACCACCAAAAGCCCTCCGATAATGTTAAAAGTTGAACTCAATGGCACTCCAGTCTCCATGGAATTTGACTCGCCCCCGTGTCTTATCAGTTATGAGCCAGAAGGCATTCGAGAGGCTGTGGGGCGACAAAGCACAGCGACCCAAGATGATCCCGATTCAGGCAAAGCTGCGTACCTACACCAAGGAACTGATACCAGTTATTGGTATTGCGGACATGAGTATCGGTGCACGATTTACCACTGTGGATTGTTTCAGGTGATCGGCCAACGCTGCTTGGTAGAAGGTGGATGGGGAAGGTTCGATGGAACAGGGAAGACCTACTCCAGCGAACGACATCTCCCCTGTTCAAAGGCCAAGCAAACCCTCACCTTCAGCTGAACACGGCACCTTACAGCCATGTTTCCACTTGCTCACTTCCATTTGGATTTTGGTCGGGTATAATGGTGGACATTTTCTATGAATCCAGCAGCACAGTTTGGCCTTTCACAACGGCTTTGTGTGGAGTGAGTGTTTTAAACTGTCTAAGTCAGAGTGAGATCCTGATGGTGATGGGAATAATTTGAACTGCCCAGCTAAGAATGTCACACAAGGCGATGCAGAATAAGATTTAAGCACATTGGTTTAAGACATCTTTTCTGATTTGACACCTCTCCTGGAGCTGTATATTAACTGGTGACCACACCATGCACCTACATAGTACTGGGGTTGGGACGGTTGTATGGCCTGAAATGCAGCACACCTTTCTGTCCATGATGACCATCTGTGCTGTGCTACATTCGACAAGGTGTAACATGTCGAAATCTCGACCTCCGAAAAGAATGACTCCGACACTTACAGCTCCGGCAGAAGTTTCTTTAATTCGCTTGCTAGCAAGGGGTAGGTCACACTTAGTCAAGGGCTAAGTGAACACCTCCGAAATGGTACAGCTTCACAAGATATTTATACAGTAAAACCCAAGTTCTGGCCTCTCTCTGTGTATTGCTCTGTCTCACAGTCAGTGAATACAGATAAAGAGTTAATTACTATATCCTGGTCCTGACATGGTTTACAGATATTTCCTTTTGTCAGGGTTATCAGTTGGCCAGCTGGCCATTACTCCATGAATCATATCTAATGGGCTATCACCTGTCTTGTCTTGTCAGGATTGTTCAATTTCCTGGTCAGTTTATCGTTTACATCAAAAGGATGAGGTCTCTACAAGAGATAGTGGCTGGTGGAATGGAGTACATAGGAAAGGTGGGGTGACATGGAACTGGTGTCGTGTAGACAATAGGAGAGCACCATGGGGGGGGGGGGTACTTGTCTCAGCATGACTTGTCTCCTAGCTGTCTGATGGCCATCAGCCATCTCAAACCAGGTTTAGCTGTTTATGCAAGCTGACTGCTTAAAAAGCAGAAAGTTCTGGAAAGACCAGGACTCCATTTTGATATATATTGCAATGGGCACACAAATACCGTATGGTATCAGCTTAGATAAAAATACATTTCCACATTCCCCCATTTTGTCCTTCACAAGGACAACTCAATCCATTCTGATCTTGTCCAGTCTCTCCATTTCCATTTCCACACAAGAGCCTTCAGCAGTTGTTGCTACCATAACTCTAGCTGTGGTCTCAGTAGGTAACAAAGTTTCTCCCACCCTGGCACAGCAACACTTAATGACGACAAATAATAGATACAGGGCGAAGGCTATCAGCAGGAATATGATCAAACCCTGTACCACAGATTTCCCCAGGGCTCACAACCATCCCGATGCCCAACCCCACAAGGTGATACCGTCCTGGCCAAATGTCTGTTTATACTCTCTTACCTTTTTCCTGATGTTTTCAGCTAGACTGCCGATATCTTCTGATTTATCCGGGATATACGTACAGCATTGTTCACCTATTAATGCGCATGTCCCTCCCTCCTTGGCTAGGAGATAATCCAAGGCCATACGATTTTGGAGAGCCACTGTTCGAATAGCTACCATTTCGTCATTTATCCCTTCAAAGGCTTGGGAAGTTGCGTTTGCTACTGATTCGACTAAGTTAGCCAGTTCCCGTAACTGCCATTCGGTCGATGCTATTCCATAGGGTGGCACCATTACCTTGAATATTCCGTTTAGCCACGTCAAATCCCGTTTAAATCTATGACTTCCATAGGCCTCCCTTAGAGTCCTTACTGATCTGATAAGGGGTACCACATATCCTAAGTAACAGGACCCTGTCCAGTTGGCTGGTAACCATGGGTAGGCTTTATGGCCACAAATAAAGTAGGTGCAATTATAGGGCATCAGCTCCTGGTCCTTTTGCACTATCCCTACTCGAGTGGTCTCACCTGGGGCTTTGTTATGGACCGTTGTCCAGCCAACGGTTGCTATCTTTCTCTCAGTGGGATTAGTTGTGGCTTGCCATTTAATCATTTGGGAACACTTGCTGCGTCCCATTTCTGGTCCTTTAGTCTCATTACTCACTAGGCATATTATACCTTCAGGATTTCCTATTCTGGGAGTAATGCTTAGGAAGGGACGCTGATGGTTATTATCATAATTGGGCTGGTACCATCCCTGGAAGGCTAAGTTTATACCCTGCTGACCTCCATTCTGTTTGCTCCTTCGTTTCTGGCCCCTTAGTTAGGTTTGTCCTATTTTGCACTGTCAACCATTCTACCATTTCTGATTCGTTAAAGGGGACAGATCTCAGGGGAATACCCCCTTCGGAGTGGACAGGTACATGGGAACATCCAACAACTCGACAAGTTACTTTCTTAAGCATACTTATGACTCAGTGCCATAAATACGTTTACGTGCAATTCCCTTCGGTGGCATGTCTGTACCCCTGGTGTAATCAATAATGTAAAGTAAATCCCTGTCAAGCCCAGCACCATCAGTCCCCATAATCCATACAGTTCCTTATTCAGTCTTCCTTTTTCTGTTCCTCTGATTCCTTCGTCCCTTCCTCCTGGTCGGGTGCCCGTTTGCAATGGGATGCGTGGATCCATGTTGGTCTTTCCTTTACCTTGATTGCAGTATTGGTTGCCAGCAAGACCTGGTATGGTCCTTCGAATCTTGGCTGTAGACTGCTTTTTCTTTTAAAAAATCTTGATGTAAACGAATTCCCCTGGCTCCAGGTTATGACACTTCCCTTCCGCTGGCTTGACTTGGGCTTCCTTTACCTGTGAATGAAAGCTGGAAATACATTTGGTTAGTGCAATACAATAATTCAACATATTTTCCTCCATTTTGTGGATGTCCATCTGTTTTGCAGTAAATGGTGCTGTAAAAAGTAGTCGTTGGGGATGTCCCATAACTATCTCGTGCGGTGACAGGCCTGTTGTTCTGTTGGTTGTAGATCGCATTACCATCAAAGCTAAGGGCAGCAGTTCTGTCCATTTTAGTCCAGTGTCATTGCATAGTTTTGCCAGCTTATTTTTAAGCATTCCATTATATCTTTCAACAAGTCCAGCTGATTGTGGATGATAACTGCAATCAAAACGTTGATTAATCTGCAAAGCTTTACACATTTCCCTTATAACAGTTCCCGTGAAATGTGACCCGTTATCACTAGAAAGCTTAGCAGGAATTCCGAAGCACGGTACGATTTCTTTTAACAAACATTTAGCAACAGTAGTGGCATCGGCCTTCTTGCATGGAAAGGCTTCAATCCATCTAGGGAACACATCTGCAATAACTAATACATACTTGAATCCCATACACATAGGTAATTCAATAAAATCCATTTGTAAATGTACAAAAGGCCCCACTGGATTTGGGTGGGAGGCAGATTCTACTTTTTCTGTCTTACCCGGATTCATTGTCTGACAGGTAACACAATTTTCACAGATTTGTTTTGCAATTGCCGAAATACCTGGTGCATACCAAGTTGCCAAAATATAATCTGCCAATCCCCCTTTGCCTACATGTGTGAATGTATGAACACATCGGGCAATCCATGGAAGTAAGGATCTGGGCGCCACCACACGGCCGTCGTGGTGAACCCATATTCCTTCTGGATTTTTATAACATTGATCCTTCGTCCAGATCATCACCCTCCTCTGTACTGGCCTGTGTCTGAAAGGCCAGCACGTCATTAATAGTGGGTGGCGGGTCTGAGCAATTATTGTTCCTTAGTGGGAACAATGACACCTGCATCCCCCCTTTTCAATGACACCTGCATCCCCCCTTTTCAATGACACCTGCATCCCCCCTTTTCAATGACACCTGCATCCCCCCTTTTCAATGACACCTGCATCCCCCCTTTTCAATGACACCTGCATCCCCCCTTTTCAATGACACCTGCATCCCCCCTTTTCAATGACACCTGCATCCCCCCTTTTCAATGACACCTGCATCCCCCCTTTTCAATGACACCTGCATCCCCCCTTTTCAATGACACCTGCATCCCCCCTTTTCAATGACACCTGCATCCCCCCTTTTCAATGACACCTGCATCCCCCCTTTTCAATGACACCTGCATCCCCCCTTTTGACAGAGCTGCTGACTTAGCTGCATTATCAGCTCTGGCATTCCCAAGTGCCACCTCATTCGACTGGCCTGTATGTGCTTGGCATTTGATAATTGCAAGTTTCGAGGGGCATTGAATGGCTCGCAGGAGATTTTCCACTTGTTCTGTATTTTTGATAGTGGTTCCTGAAGAAGTCAGGTACCCGCGCACCTTCCAAATTTGTCCATAGTCATGTGATACCCTAAAAGCATACCTGGAGTCAGTGTAGATATTAACTGTGTGTCCTTCAGCCAGAATACAGGCTCGAGTTAACCCAAACAATTCGGCTTGTTGGGCTGAAAAGGAGTCTGGAAGAGAGGCTGTTTCGACAACATTAAACTGAGTTACAATTGCATAAGCCGCTCTAGGTTGGCCCCTATCATTTCGTAGGGCTGATCCGTCAACATAGTACACTAGATCAGGGTTACACATTTACATCTGTTAAATTGATACGTGGTTTAGTCACTAATTCGGTTACCATTTCACATGAATGGGGTTCGCCGTCGTCTTCCGTGGGGAGTAGAGTGGCTGGATTTAAGGTAGTGCATCTTTTGATAGGGTTCGGATTTGCTAACTGTTCGACCTCGTATTTAGTGGTTCTTGCGAAGGTTAGGTGTTGGGTAGCACACTTAGTAAGTAAAATCGCGACAGAGTGTGGGATATACAAAATGGTCTGATGATTTAGAGTTATTGTCTGAGCCTGTTGCATAGCATAATAAGCTGATGCCAATGAAGGAAGACATCCTGGTAGTCCGCGTGCCACTGGGTCTACTGAAATATGCTACCGGTCGCTGCCTGTCCCCATGTAACTGAGTCAAAACAGATTGTGCAAAACCCGACTTGTGATGCACAAATAAGTTGAATAGCTTAGTGTAATCTGGTAATCCCAAGGCGGGTGCTGAAGTGAGGGACTGTTTAAGATTCTGGAAAGCATTCCGGGATACTTCATTCCAAATCCTTCTTTAAGCATTGTATTATGGTAGATTCATTCACAGCTCGTAGGTCATGGACAAACCTCCATTTGTCACTATTGGGCTTCTGAACCGGAAGAATCTGTGTGTTACATGGACTTCTCATTTATGCTTATAGTGATTCACAGATCACAGAATGTAAAGTACTTGTTTTCTAATCTTATTAAAAGGCTTCCAAACCCAAGATTTTTCCAATACACCCAAAATGTTGATCAAGGAGATCACCTGAAATATCTCAAAATCCCAATTCAACTATTGTACTGCCACTCTTTATCCAAAAAAAATCCTCTTACTGAGCTAGAAGCTTTTGTACCAAGATTTTACACCAAGGACAATGAGAGTGTACTCCCCCAGCCTGCACCTTGAGAGACCCATAAAGGCTTTTTAAAAAAAAAAGTCATTACAACTTTTAACCACTGGGACCATGTCTCAACAAACCTATCCTTTGTGCATTTCCTAGCTCTGTAACTTCTCATCCGAATAAATCCACACCTACGCTTCTAACTTAAAATATCTCAAACTTCCCACATATAGGACAACACTATGAAGGGTTTAAAAAAAACTTCACTTTGTTTGAAAAAGTGGGTGGAGCTAAAACAAACAGGCAGCTCCACAACCTTTCCAAACAGGTTTCCAGACACAAGGAAAAAACACAGAAGCACTCTCATTCAAAGACAAGACATTCACGCACTCTCATTCAAAGACAAGACATTCACAAAAGTCTCTCTCCATTCAATAAAGCTTTTTTTTTTGGCTAGCTTTTTTTTTTGAACCCATAAGTCACTATCAGGTTCTTTTTTTTTTACATTTGTTTTACTTCCTCTGTTAATTTTACATGGGCTTGAAGAATCGGAACCCAGGCCTTTTCTATTACTTTCCTTTTTTTTTCTTCTACCTGGATTTCTGTTTATAAGACACTCCTCTAGACATGTTGTTCTCTCTAAATTAAATGAACCATCGGGTGGAAATGGCCTGTTTTCACCCTTAGTCCACTTTACCGGTTTTGCTTCTTTGGTCAATTGAAGACTGACCACAATTCTGGAGCATGACATAGGCTGGTGTGCCTTTTGTGGTGTTTTAACTTGCTCCGGCACCCATTCTGGATGATTAAGATTTTCCAGTTTCTGATCTCACAATCCTTTCGGCCAACCGAGTTCTCTACGCCCACTTCTCCTGGCCGTTACGTGGCCTGAAAAGGCTCTTAATTCGGGCTCAGTCTGGGTGTGTGAGATATGTTGGCATGAACCAACCGTAGTTGATCAATCAGTTGCTGTTTCTTTTCTTAATCAATCCTTGTGTTTTTTTTTTCCGAATCACAATTTTCCCTAGTGACTCTTCCCGTTTCTCTAATGGCAATCTCTCACAAAGGTATTGCATACAACAGTATAACAAGGACAACAAACAATATTCTCAGTCTGCGTTATACGCCACTACAGACCGAGTCCTTAACTTATCCTAATAAAAAAAAAAACTGATAAAACTTATGGTTCCATACCCAAACTCTTATAACATAAGAACCTTCGATCGATTAGCTAGCGCTTTTTTTTTTTTACTCATCACATAAGAACCCCTTCCGAATTAAAAACAATAAAAATCTTATCACATAAGAACCTGGAACCCTTTTCGATCGACTAGTGCTCCCTTACCTACTGAAACCTACCCCGGGCTGTTTCGAGATTTTTCCAGAACCTGTTCTCTTCTGCTGGCGAGCTGAGAAAGAAATGGTTATAAAAAATACCTTTAGCTTTTAAATGCCGAGTCTTGTAGATTGTAGTACCTCCCCTGTGGACAACAGATTACATATGCGATTCAACAGTGAAGAAACCTCTTGTGAGCAAAAGGCTCACCTTGTTTGGCCACTGAAGCCTTTCACTGGAGAGGCACTATGCCCGTATCCGTTTTACTCACAGGACAGAGAGTATCCATCTCGCTGGAATCTCCAAGAAGTAACTGTCGAAATCTCGACCTCCGAAAAAAAAGACTCCGACACTTACAGCTCCGGCAGAAGTTTCTTTAATTTGCTTGCTAGCAAGGGGTAGGTCACACTCAGTCAAGGGCTAAGTGAACACCTCCGAAATGGTACAGCTTCACAAGATATTTATACAGTAAAACCCAAGTTCTGGCCTCTCCCTGTGTATTGCTCTGTCTCGCAGTCAGTGAATACAGATAAAGAGTTAATTACTATATCCTGGTTTACAGATATTTCCTTTTGTCAGGGTTATCAGTTGGCCAGCCGGCCATTACTCCATGAATCATATCTAATGGGCTATCACCTGTCTTGTATTGTGTCAGGATTGTTCAATTTCCTGGTCAGTTTATCGTTTACATCAAAAGGATGAGGTCTCTACAAGAGATAGTGGCTGGTGGAATGGAGTACATAGGAAAGGTGGGGTGACATGGAACTGGTGTCGTGTAGACAATAGGAGAGCACCATGGGGGGGGGGGGGTACTTGTCTCAGCATGACTTGTCTCCTAGCTGTCTGATGGCCATCAGCCATCTCAAACCAGATTTAGCTGTTTATGCAAGCTGACTGCTAAAAAGCAGAAAGTTCTGGAAAGACCAGGACTCCATTTTGATATATATTGCAATGGGCACACAAATACCGTATGGTATCAGCTTAGATAAAAATACATTTCCATAAACATGTGCTATATTTTTGGGGCGAGGATTTTGGTCAAGTATAACAGTGGGCCTGTGACATTTTCTATACCCTGTTCACTCGAGCTGAAGACACTCAGCAGTACAATTGCAGATTTTCACTCATTGTGTTTGGGGAGAGCACTTTAAGCTACACGAGTTGATTGGCCATGGCATTGTCCATGGGCACGATGGGATCGGGAGCAGGGCTGCGAGGTGTCGCTACTGGGATGGAGCCCTGTCGAACCCTGGCACCGGTCTGTGCCTTTTCAAGGACACTGTTTGGTGAAGAAGATTAACCAAGCCTGAAATTAATTAGAGGCTATAATCTACAATAAAATATAATAAATAAAGCCCTATAATTCCCTGAGATCTTGCATTCTGCTTATTCTGGCCTCTGTAATCAGGGATGCTCAAATTGGCAAACCATCGGTGGCCATGCCTTCTGTTGCTTGGGCCCCAAGCTCTGGAACTCCATCCCTAAATCCCTCCCCCCCACTCTCCCTCGTTTCTCCTTTCAAGACGTTTATTAAAAACTACTTCTTTGGTCATCTGCCCTAATTTCTCCTTATGTGGCTGTGTCCAATTTTTGTTTCTGATGGTGCTGCTAGTTTCCCTAGGCTGGTGGCTGCTTGTAAATCTTACTGCCTTTTTGGAGGATGGAATGGAATGTTATCCTGAGCACTTTCTCTGATATTGCCCATAAAATGATGTTGGATATGTTTAGAATCTTGCACATTATTAACTAATAAAACTCCATGGAGACTGTGAACTTCAAAAGAGGCTCACCAATACAACAACACGAGGCTTTGGTGGGGGCCACGACTATCCTCTGGCTGAATAGAATGGTATAAAAGTTTTGTAGTGCAAGGATAACTCTTGCAGCAGTGCCTATGGCAGGAACCAAGTGCTGCGTGCAAGAGTGTGAATTACCGCTCCGAACACATTTCCCTAATTGGAATCTTACCACTTCATCAAATGCTGTTTAATAATTTTATGACTTGTGACGAGGCATCAGTATTTCAGAAATGAAACGTTGGTAAGCTGCAGGGAGATTGTTTGGTTGCTCCTGGAGTGGCGAGAGACTGTAGAGGGACGCGATCGGGGCCCAGGGGCAGCACGGGCCAGCCCACACTGCGATATATGTGCGCACTAGGTCTGTGTAGCAGAGCTGGTCTCCAGTCGTCCTAGTTAACCCTTGCTACTGGACCAAGACCTAGCTCTGTCAAGCCCGTGTGGTGGCTGGTGTGCAACGGCCAGCGCACGTTTTTTTTTTTTAAATCCACGCACCGGCATCTTCCACCCTTCAACATGTAGTTCAGGATCTGGAATATTAGTTCATTGAAACACCTGTGAACTCATCCTTTTTTGGCGTGAAAGCAAGTCATCCTGGTTTCGAGGGACTGCCTATGATGATGTTTGGTTGAATTGTTGTATTTGATGGAGGGGAGGTTTGTGATGGGGAATAGTGTCCTTTTTGTTTTTCAACTTTGCCATGGGGCACTCGGGCTGCAGCATCAGCAGAGGGACTGTGAAAGACCCTTTATTTCAATCAGCAAATTGCTTTCATGCATTTCTGTAGCAGTGTGTGCGCGTTCCATTCCCACAACAGGTCTTCGCGCCTCTCTGAGAGCGAATGCCGCAATACACTGCTTTGTTTTAATGATGTGCTTCTAGTTTGGATGGAGATTGCTCAAGGTCATTTCACTGGGGATGGTCATTGGTGGAAAGTCAAAGTCTTTTCATTATAGACATAGAAACATAGAAAATAGGTGCAGGAGTAGGCCATTCAGCCCTTCTAGCCTGCACCGCCATTCAATGAGTTCATGGCTGAACATGCAACTTCAGTACCCCCTTCCTGCTTTCTCGCCATACCCCTTGATCCCCCTAGTAGTAAGGACTTCATCTAATTCCCTTTTGAATATATTTAGTGAATTGGCCTCAACAACTTTCTGTGGTAGAGAATTCCACAGGTTCACCACTCTCTGGGTGAAGAAGTTTCTCCTCATCTTGGTCCTAAATGGCTTACCCCTTATCCTTAGACTGTGACCTCTGATTCTGGACTTCCCCAACATTGGGAACATTCTTCCTGCATCTAACCTGTCTAAACCCGTCAGAATTTTAAACGTTTCTATGAGGTCCCCTCTCATTCTTCTGAACTCCAGTGAATACAAGCCCAGTTGATCCAGTCTTTCTTGATAGGTCAGTCCCACCATCCTGGGAATCAGTCTGGTGAATCTTCGCTGCACTCCCTCAATAGCAAGAATGTCCTTCCTCAAGTTAGGAGACCATTGGCAGCAGTGTGCTGTGCTTGAGTGTCGGACTTAGCTCAGTGCAAGCACTCTCTCCTAGTCAAGCCCCAAGCCAGAGACCGGAGCGCATAAACTAGGCTGACTCTGCAGGACTGAAGGAGAGCTGCATTGGAATGGCCTGAGGATGGAAATGGTGCTATATGAATGCAAGATTATTTCTGACTGTTCAGTGGATGAGCACCAAGTTTGTTCACTTTAAACTGGTTCTTTATTTCAGTACTTACAATGAGTCATACTGCCTGTAAAAGTCTCCGTCTTCCTCCTTGACATTTTGGCTCCATGGTTGCTTTGTCACCTCTAAGTCAGAAGGTCGTGGGTTCAAGCCCCACTCCAGAGACTCGAGCATGTAATCCAGGCTAACACTGCAGTGCAGTACTGAGGGAGCGCCGTACTGTCGGAGGGGCAGTACTGAGGGAGCGCCGCACTGTCGGAGGGGCAGTACTGAGGGAGCGCCGCACTGTCGGAGGGGCAGTACTGAGGGAGCACCGCACTGTGGAAGGGGTAGTACTGATGGAGCGCCGCACTGTAGGAGGGGCAGTACTGATGGAGCCCTGCACTGCCGGAGGTGCCGTCTTTTGGAGGAGATGTTAAACTGAGGCCCCATTTGGCAGATGGAGTATAATGTGGGAAAATGTGAGGTTATCCACTTTGGCAGAAAAAATAGAAAAGCAAATTCTAATTTCAATGGAGAAAAATTGCAAAGTGCTGAAGTACTTGTGCATGAAACACAAAGTTAGTATGCAGGTACAGCAAGTGATCAAGAAGACAGATGGAATGTTGGCCTTAATTGCAAGGGGATAGAGTATAAAAGCAGAGAAGTCCAGCTACAACTGTACAGGGTATTGGTGAGGCCACACCTAGAATACTGCGTACAGTTTTGGTCTCTGTATTTAAGGAAGGATATACTTGCATTGAAGGCTGTTCAGAGAAGATTCACTTGGTTGATTCCGGGGATGAGGGGGTTGACTTATGAAGATAGATTGGGCCTATACTCATTGGAGTTTAGAAGAATGAGAGGTGATCATATTGAGACATATAAGATAATGAGGGGGCTCGACAAGGTGGATGCAGAGAGGATATTTCCACTCATGGGGGAAACTAAAACTAGGGGACATAGTCTCAGAATAAGGGGCCACCCATTTAAAACTGAGATGAGGAATAATTTCTGCTGAGGGTTATAAATCTGTGAATTCCCTGCCCCAGAGAGCTGTGGAGGCGGGTCATTGAATATATTTAAGATGGAGATAGACAGATTTTTGAGCGATAAGGGAGTAAAGGGTTATGGGGAGTGGGCAGGGAAGTGGAGCTGAGTCCAGGATCAGATCAGCCATGATCTTATTGAATGGCGGAGCAGGCTCGAGGGGCCAGATGGCCTACTCCTGCTCCTATTTCTTATGTTCTTATGTTCTTGGAGGCATTAACCCGGGACCAGATTAATTGGCTCTTTTAAAAATGTATTTATTCAATCCTGGGATGTTGGCGTCATTGGCAAGGCTGGCATTTATTGCCCATCCTGTAAAGTCCTGTCCCCTCAGTACAGATTCACACGAGGCATGTCGTGAAGTCAAGGTCACTCTGGACCTGCACCTTTATTTCACAGCTCTGGAATGCTGCACTTGCCTGAGACCTGTCCTTATATACATGTCTCTTGCAAGTGCACCCCTGGTGGTAAGGTATGCTGGTGGTTACAGGTCATATCTTATTACAGTCATGTATAGCATGTTAGGATACAGTTTTTTTTTTTATATATATATAATGTAAGATACATGATACATCCCTAACTGCCCTTGAGAAACCGCTGCAGTCCGTGTGGTGAAGGAACCCTGACTTGTCGCAGCAGTTTGATAAACTGAGTGGCTTGCTGATCCATTTCAGAGTCAAGCACATTGCTGTGGGTCTGGAGTCACAGGCCAGACCGGGTAAGGGCGGCAGATTTCCTTCCCTACAGGGCATTATTGAACCAGACGGGTTTTTCCCACAATACGAAGTTTCACGCTCACCATTACTGACACAAGCTTTTTAGTCCCGATTTACTTAATGAACTGCATTTAAATTCCCCAGCTGCCGTGGTGGGATTGGAACTTGTGTCTCTGGATCATTAGTCCAACCTCTGGATTACCGGTCCCATAACATAACCACTGCACTACAGTTCCCTCACGTGGAAAACTATGGGTTAATGAATGAAAGCCAGCAAGGATTGGTTGCAGGAAAATCGTGTTTGAATAACGTGATTGAGTTCTTTGCTGAAGTAATGAGGATGAGAGGAGTGCGATTGATATGTATATGAACTTTCATAAGGCATTTGATAAAGTGACACGTAATAGATTTGTTAGCAAAATTAAATTGGCAGGGGCCGTGTGGATAAGAGATTGGCTATGGGACAGAAAGCAGAGAGTAGTGGTTGCTGGAGGGAATTATTCCGTGGTGTCCCCTTGGGGCCGGTGTTGGGACCATTGCTCTTTTTCATAGAATCATAGAAATTTACAGCACGGAAGGAGGCTATTCGGCCCATCGTGTCCTCGCCGGCTGACTAAGAGCTACCCAGCCTAATCCCACTTTCCAGCTCTGGGTCCATAGCCCTGTAGGTTACGACACTTTAAATGCACATCCAAGTACTTTTTAAATGTGGTGAGGGTTCCTGCCTTTACCACCCTTTCAGGCAGTGAGTTCCAGACCCACACCACCCTCTGGGTGAAAGCATTTCCCCTCAAATCCCCAACAAACTTCCCCCCAATTACTTTAAATCTATGCCCCCTGGTTGTTGACCAGCTGAGCAACCCGTGGTGTCGTGGACTTGGCTCTGAGTGCCTAGAACAGAAAACTGGTTGGAGAGCGAGATGGACTCGGGTGACTCCTGCACTACCTGCCTGGTCCTCATCTTTTGTCTGGCGGGCACCCACTCCCTCTTTGGCTGCTCACTCTTAAGCTGACCACCTCTAGAAACGTGCTATCCACGTAGCTCTCAGCCTTGCGGATGCACCGCAGTGACTCCAGCCGTCGCTCAAGCTCCGAAACACTGAGCTCGAGTTGGTGCAGCTGGAGACACCTCCTGCACACGTGGTCGCCCCGGCTGCGCAAAGCATCCAGGATTTCCCACATGGCACACGATGTGCACTCCATGGGACTGAGCTGCCCTGCCACGCCTCTAGTTATTTGACTATGAAATAAACTTAAAACTCGAAGACAAAAACACTATCCAGCTACTCACCAATCAACTGCTTCCATTGAGCTGACGTCACCCTGACATCACACTTTTTTGATTTTTGCCTCTGTTGAGTCACTTCCACTGACTGCACACTTTTATCCCACCTCCGCTCGGTCTGCCACTGAGGAACATAATAGGAGGAGTAGGTCATATGGCCCCTCGAGTCTGCTCTGCCATTCATCATCATCATAGGCAGTCCCTCGAAGTCGAGGAAGACTTGCTTCCACTCTAAAAGTGAGTTCTCGGGTGACTGAACAGTCCAATACGAGAATTACAGTCCCTGTCACAGGTGGGACAGACAGTGGTTGAAGGAAAGGGAGGGTGGGACTGGTTTGCCGCACGCTCCTTCCGCTGCCTGCACTTGGTTTCTGCATGCTCTCGGCGATGAGACTCGAGGTGCTCAGTACCCTCCCAGATGCATTTCCTCCACTTAGGGCGGTCTTGGGCCAGGTGTCAGTGGGGATGTTGCACTTTATCAGGGAGGCTTTGAGGGTGTCCTTGAAATGTTTCCTCTGCCCACCTGGGGATTGCCTGCCGTGTAGGAGTTCCTAGTTGAGCACTTGCTTTGGGAGTCTTGTGTCGGACATGTGGACAATGTGGCCCGCCCAGCGGAGCTTGTCGAGTGTGGTCAGTGCTTCGATGCTGGCCTGATCGAGAACACTGATGTTGGTGCGTCTGTCTTCCCAGGGGATTCGCAGGATCTTGCGGAGATATCTTGGTGGTATTTCTCCAGTGATTTGAGGTGTCTGCTGTATATGGTCCACGTCTCTGAACCATGCAGGAGGGCGGGTATCACTACAGCCCTGTAGACCATGAGCTTGGTGCCAGATTTGAGGGCTTGATCCTCGAATATTCTCTTCCTCAGGTGACCGAAGGGTGCACTGGAGGCAGTGTTGAACCTCCTCGTCTATGTCTGTCCTTGCTGCTAGTAGGCTCCCGAAGTATGGGAAGTGGTCTGGAAAGGCCTTTGACACTGTTAACCGCAAGGGACTATGGAGCATCCACCTCCATTTCGGCTGCCCCCAAAAGTTTGTCGCCATCTTCCACCTGCTCCACGACGACATGCAGGCCAAGATCCTGACCAACGGATCCACTGCAGACCCAATCCACGTCCGGACTGGGGTCAAGCAAGGCTGCGTCATCGCACCAACCCTCTTCTCAATCTTCCTCACTCAATGCTCCAGCTCACACTCAACAAGCTCCCCGCTGGAGTAGAACTAAACTACAGAAGCAGTGGGAACCTGTTCAACCTTCATTGTCTCCAGGCTAGATCCAAGACCACCCCAACCTCTGTCGTCAAGCTACAATACGCGGATGACGCTTGCACCTGCACATATTCAGAGGCTGAACTCCAAGCCATCAACATCTTCACTGAGGCATACGAAAGCATAGGCCTTGCACTAAACATCCGTAAGACAAAGGTCCTCCACCAACCTGACCCCGCCACACAGCACTGCCCCCCAGTCATCAAAATCCATGGCGCGGCCCTGGACAACGTGGACCACTTCCCATACCTCAGGAGCTGCCATTCAATAAGATCATGGCTGATCATCGACCTCGACTCCATTTTCCCGCCTGATCTCCATATCCCTTGATTCCCCTCGACTTCAAAAATCTGTCTATTTCAGCCTTGAATATATTCAGAAACTCCGCCTCCACAGCCCTCTGGGGCAGAGAATTCCAAAGATTCACAACCCTATGTGAAGAAATTCCTCCTCATCTCAGTCCTAAATGGCCAATCCCTTATCCTGAGACTATGTTCCCTGGTACAATCCCTCAGCATCTACCCTGTCAATCCTGTTCAGAATCTAATCACCTCTCATTCTTCTAAACTCCAGAGAGTATCGGCCCATTCTACACAATCTTTCATCATAACAGCCCTCCCATCCCAGGAATCAATCTAGTGAACAATTGTTACACCGCCTCCAAGGCAAGTATATCCTTCCTTGGATAAGGAGACCAAAACTGTGTGCAGTACTCCGAGTGTGGTCTTAGCAAGGCCCTGTACAATTGTAGCAAGACTTGATTACTCTTGTACTCCAACCCCCTTGCAATAAAGGACACCATGCCATTTGCCTTCCTTATTGCTTGCTGTACCTGCATGCTAGCTTTCTGTGTTTCTTGCACAAGGACACCCAAATCTCTCAGATCAACATTTTAAAGTTTCTCACCATTTAAAAAAAAAAAAAAGTGTTTTTCTATTCTTCCTCCCAGTGACTAACCTCACATTTCCCCACATAATACTCCATCTGCCACCTTACTGCCCACTCATTCAGTCTACCTATATCCCTTTGCAGATGCTTTATGTTCTCCTCACTCTTACTGTCCCACCTAGCTTCATATCATCAGCAAACTTGGATACATTACACTCTGTCCCTTCATCTAGGTCATTAATATAGATTGTAAATAGCAGAGTGGATAAGGGAGAACCAGTCGATGTGATGTATTTGGACTGTCAAAAGCCTTTTGAAAGTCCAAATACAAGGTCCCGCACAAGAGATTGGTGTGCAAAGTCAAAGCGCATGGCACTGGGGGTAATATACTGACGTGGATAGAGAACTGGTTGGCAGACAGAAAGCAGAGAGTCGGGATAAACGGGTCCTTTTCAGAATGGCAGGCAGTGACTAGTGGAGTGCCGCAGGGCTCAGTGCTGGGACCCCAGCTCTTTATAATATACATTTACGATTTAGATGAAGGAATTGAGTGTAATATCTCCAAGTTTGCGGATGACACTAAACTGGGTGGTGGTGTGAGCTGTGAGGAGGACGCTAAGAAGCCGCAGGGTGGCTTGGACAAGTTAGGTGAGTGGGCAAATGCATGGCAGATGCAGTATAATGTGGATAAATGTGAGGTTATCCATTTTGGGGGCAAAAACACGAAGGCAGAATATTATCTGAATGGCAGCAGATTAGGAAAAGGGGAGGTGCAACGAGACCTGGGTGTCATGGTTCATCAGTCACTGAAAGTGGGCATGCAGGTACAGCAGGTGGTGAAGAAGGCAAATGGTATGTTGGCCTTCATAGCTAGGGGATTTGAGTATAAGAGCAGGGAGGTCTTACTGCAGTTGTACAGGGCCTTGGTGAGGCCTCACCTGGAATAGTGTGTTCAGTTTTGGTCTCCTAATCTGAGGAAATACTTTCTTGCTGTTGAGGGAGTGCAGCGAAGGTTCACCAGACTAATTCCAGGGATGGCTGGACTGTCATATGAGGAGAGACTGGATCAACTGGACCTTTATTCACTGGAGTTTAGAAGGATGAGAGGGGATCTCATAAAAACGAATAAGATTCTGACGGGACTAGAAAGGTTAGATGCGGGAAGAATGTTCCTGATGTTGGGGAAGTCCAGAACCAGGGGACATAGTCTTAGGATAAGGGGTAGGCCATTTAGGACTGCGATGAGGAGAAACTTCTTCATTCAGAGAGTTGTTAATCTGTGGAATTCCCTGCCGCAGAGAGTTGTTGATGCCAGTTCATTGGATATATTCAAGAGGGAGTTAGATATGGCCCTTACGGCTAAAGGGATCAAGGGGTATGTCGAGAAAGCAGGAAAGAGGGGTACTGAGGGAATGATCAGCCATGATCTTATTGAATGGTGATGCAGGTTCGAAGGACCGAATGGCCTACTCCTGCACCTATATTCTATGTTTCTATGTAAATAGCTGAGGCCCCAGCACAGATCCTTGCGGCACTCCCCTAGTTACAGCCTGCCAACCTGAAAAAGGCCCGTTTATCCCTATTCTGTGTTCTGTCCGTTAACCAATCCTCTCCATAGTAATACATTACCTCCAATCCCATGATCCCTTACCTTGTGTAATAACCTTTTATGTGGCACCTTATCGAATGCTTTTTAGAAATCCAAATATATTGCATCCACCGGTTCCTCTTTATCTACCCTGCTCGTTACATCCTCAAAAACTCTAATAACTTTGTCAAACATAATTACCCTTCCATAAAACCATGTTGACTCTGCCTAATCATACTATGCTTTTTTTTTATCAAGTGCCTTGTTACCACTTCCTTAATAATGGATTCCAGCATTTTTCAGACGACTGATGTCAGGCTAACTGGCCTATAGTTCCCTGATTTCTCTACCCCCTCCTTTCTTGAATAGCGGTGTTACATTTGCTACAATCTAATCCACTGGGACCGTTCTAGGACGTATGGAATTTTGGAAGACCAAAACCAATGCATCCACTATCTCTGCAGCCAGCTCTTTTAGAACCCTAGGAGGTAGGCCGTCATGTACAGGGGATTTGTCGGCTTTTAGTCCTATTGGATTCTCTAGTACTTTTTTTCTGCTTCTATTAATTATCTTAAGTTCCTTACCCTCATTAGACCCTTGGTTCCCCACCATTTTAGGTATGCTTTTTGCATCTTCTACTGTGAAGACAGATACAAAATATTTGTTCAACGTTTCTGCCATTTCCTCCATTCCCTATAATAATTCCTCTGAGGGACCAATATTTACTTTTGCTACTCTCTCCCTTTTTTTATATCCTTGACTCCGGGGGACTGCCTAACAAGAAGATATACTTATCGAAGCTCTTAGTCTGTTTTTATATTTCTTGCTAGTTTTCTCTTAGTCTAATTTTTTTTTTCTTCTAAATGTTTTGGTCATCCTTTGCTCATTTCTGAAAGGCTTACAACTATTCTTCGCAACATTATAAGCTTTCACTCTAATGCTATCCTTAACTTCTTTAGTTAGCCACGGATGGATCTATTTACCTGTGGAGTTTTTGTGAATGGAATGTATTTTTGTTGAGAATATGAAATATTTTTTTAAATGCTAGCCACTGCTTAGAAACATAGAAGTGGTAGCAGGCCATTTGGCCCTTCGAGCCTGCACCGCCATTCAATATGATCATGGCTGATCCTCTATCTCAACACCATATTCCTGCTTTTTCTCCATACCCTTTGATGCCTTTTGTTTCTATAAATCTGACTTGACTTCCACTGCTTTCAGTGGTAGAGAATTCCACAGGTTCACCACCCTCTGAGTGAAAACATTTCTCCTCATTTTCTAAATTTCCTACCCCGTATCCTGAGACTGTGATCCCTTGTTCTAGACTTCCCAGCCCAGTGAAACATCCTCCCCGCATCCAGTCTATCCAACCCCGTCAGAATTTTATACGTTTCAAAGAGATCCCCTCATTCTTCTAAACTCTAGTGAATACAGGCCTAGTCAACCCAATCTCTCCTCATACGATAGGCCTGCCATCCCAGGAACCTTCGCTGCACTCCCTCTATGGCAAGTATATCCTTCCTTAGGTAATGAGACCAAAACTGCACAATACTCCAGGTGCGGTCTCACCAAGGCCCTGTATAACTGTAGTAAGACATCCTTTCTCCTGTACTCAAATGATCTTGCAATGAAGGCCACCTTAACTGCTTGCTGCACCTGCATGTTTGCTTTCAATGACTGGTCGTCTTATCTACTGCCATACCTTTAAGTCTATTTTTTCAATCTACCTTAGCCAACTCTCACTTCATACCTATGTAATTGGCTTGATTTAAGTTTAAGGGCTCAAATTTCCCCAAAAGTTGCCCCATTCTTTTTGGAGTAACTTAAAAAAAAAAAAGTTGCCCCATTTAACATGTTCCAGTGTAAGTCAGTTAGTTAGGTTTTTTTTCCAGTTTAGTTTGTTCTCTCCAAAAGGGGTCATGACCAGCCACTTATACCTCTTCTGGCCATAGAAGCAAATTTGGCTAGCTGAAAGTTACTCCAAACTAACTTAGGCCAGTGTATGTGGGCAATTTTGTCAACACAGATAAACCTTACCTACATTTAAGAAATAGCGCAGGTAGCCAGAGATAAGTGGGGTGGGGGGTTGGCGGTGGGGGGGGAAGGAGGTGAGTTAGAGGATTCTAAAGCACTACAGACCTTCACAACATCAGCACAACATTACAACATAATCAGCACAACAGCTGCACAACATCATCAAAAATAAATGAAAGATAAATCAGCTACCGTGGATAACAAAGGAAATTAAGGATCATGTTAAATCCAAGGAAGAGGCATATAAATTGGCCAGAAAAAGCAGCAACCCTGAGGACTGGGAGAAATTTAGAATTCAGCAGAGGAGGACAAAGGGTTTAATTAGGAGGGGGAAAATACAGTATGAGAGAAAGCTTGCTGGGAACATAAAAACTGACTGCAAAAGCTTCTATAGATATGTGAAGAGAAAAAGATTAGTGAAGACAAACACAGGTCCCTTGCAGTCAGATTCTGGTGAATTTATAATGGGGAACAAAGAAATGGCAGACCAATTGAACAAATACTTTGGTTCTGTCTTCACGAAGGAAGACACAAATAACCTTCCGGAAATACTAGGGGACCGAGGGTCGAGTGAAAAGGAGGAACTGAAGGAAATCCTTATTAGTCGGGAAATTGTGTTAGGGAAATTGATGGGATTGAAGGCCGATAAATTCACGGGGCCTGATGGTCTGCATCCCAGAGTACTTAAGGAAGTGGCCCTAGAAATAATGGATACATTGGTGATCATTTTCCAACAGTCTATCTACTCTGGATCAGTTCCTATGGACTGGAGGGTAGCTAATGTAACACCACTTTTTAAAAAAGGAGGGAGAGAAAATGGGTAATTATAGACCGGTTAGCCTGACATCAGTAGTGGGGAAAATGTTGGAATCAATCATTAAAGATGTAATAACAGCGCATTTGGAAAGCAGTGACAGGATCGGTCCAAGTCAGCAAAGATTTATGAAGGGGAAATCATGCTTGACAAATCTTCTGGAATTTTTTGAGGATGTAACGAGTAGAGTGGACAAGGCAGCACCAGTGGATGTGGTGTATTTTGAACTTTCAGAAGGCTTTTGACAAGGTCCCACACAAGAGATTGGTGTGCAAAATTAAAGCACATGGTATTGGGGGTAATGTACTGACGTGGATAGCGAACTGGTTGGAAGACAGGAAGCAGAGAGTCGGGATCAACGGGTCTTTTTCAGAATGGCAGGCAGTGACGAGTGGAGTGCCACAGGGCTGAGTGCTGGGACCCCAGCTCTTTACAATATACATCAATGATTTAGATGAAGGAATTGAGTGTAATATCTCCAAGTTTGCTGATGACACTAAACTGGGTGATGGTGTGAGCTGTGAGGAGGACGCTAATAGGCTTCAGGGTGACTTGGACAGGTGAGATGAGTGGTCAAATGCACGGCAGATGCAGTATAATGTGGATAAATGTAAGGTTATCCACTTTGGTGGCAAAAACATGAAGGCAGAATATTATCTGAATGGCGGCAGATTAGAAAAAGAGGAGGTGCAACGAGACCTAGGTGTCATGGTTCATCAGTCATTGAAAGTTGGCATGCAGGTACAGCAGGCTGTTAAGAAGGCAAATGGTATGTTGGTCTTCATAGCTAGGGGATTTGAGTATAGGAGCAGGGAGGTCTTACTGCAGTGTACAGGGTCTTGGTGAGACCTCACTTGGAATATTGTGTTCAGTTTTGGTCTCCTAATCTTAGGAAGGACATTCTTGCTATTCAGGGAGTGCAGCGAAGGTTCACCAGCCTGATTCCCGGGATGGCAGGACTGACATATGAGGAGAGACTGGATCGACTGGGCCTGTATTCACTGGAGTTTAGAAGGATGAGAGGGGAACTCATAGAAACATATAAGATTCTGACGGGACTGGACAGGTTAGATGCAGGAAGAAAGTTCCTGATGTTGGGGAAGTCCAGAACCAGGGGACACAGTCTAAGGATAAAGGGGTAAGCCATTTAGGACTGAGATGAGGAGAAACTTCTTCAGAGAGTTGTTAACCTGTGGAATTCCCTACCGCAGAGTTGTTGATGCCAGTTCATTGGATATATTCAAGAGGGTGTTAGATATGGCCCTTACTGCTAAAGGGATCAAAGTGTATGGAGAGAAAGCAGAAAAGGGGTACTGAGGTGAATGATCAGCCATGATCATATTGAATGGTGGTGCAGGCTCGAAGGGCCGAATGGCCTACTCCTGCACCTATTTTTTATGTTTCTACTGAAAATAGAGTAGTCCTACATTGCCAACTAAAGAATACACCGGCTAGCCCTCCTGCCAGGGCTTGGGGTGGCAGGCACGCATGACTGTAGGTGTGAGGGATTTTTACCGTTTTACAGTTGGCCCTAAATGTTGCGTGGTCCTAATTTTACAGTGCACTTCAACAACAACAACAGCAAAGAAAGACTGCACCCAATCCTCACCCACATCTCAGGGATAGTGCACTTCCTCATAGGGCCGGTGATAGTGGTGGGGTGCTGGGGGCCCGGCTTGGTCTGACCGGTGGCTGGTGCGTGGATTGAAGTGGGAGTGGCATTTGAACATCTGGCCTTTGTGCCCTTATTGCAGAAGCCAGCTTCCTCATGGGCATCTGTCATCGTTTGCACACCCTCTGAAATGCCCACCCTCACTTCCCGCCTCAGTGCTGAGATTTTACCCAACAGTGTTGCGAACTTATCACGCACCCCACTGACGGCCGCCACGAGTGATCTTGTGAGGGCATTGCTCTCCTCACCCAATGACACAACCTGATTAACCTCTGCTGAGGGCTGCATCTCAGGAGAGACTGGTTGGCTTCTCCTTCCCCTCGCCGTGGATCTGCCTAGTGGCACCCCTCCAATGCGAGGCGCAGGCTGGGACCGTGGGGGACTGGGTGTCCCAAGATGCATTTCATGACCGTCACTAGGACCCGTGATCTCAGAAGGTGTGGACCCATGGAATGTTGCCGAGGAGCTCAGGGAGGTTTCTGGCAGTGTGATGCCCTGTACTATGGCCTGATCCATATCGTGGTCGTCATTCACCCATGCACACATTTCCATGGACCCCTCTTTCCCCACCCGCCTTGGTCTGGAGCGCATGCATCTGGATCTTATGGTGGATCTTCAGGATGTTGAGGAGTGTTGTCATCTTCTGCAAAATATAACAGAACAGTCAAATGGTTAGCAGCACAGGAGGGGGCAGGATGGGTGGCATGAATAGTCTGACGTGTAGCAGGCAAGTCAGCAGGCTGATTTGAAGGACGACTATGCATTTTACTGACTCGCCCTCACCCTCGTGTGTGGGTCCAGCTTGTGCAGAGCCGATTCTTTTTCTGCTGGTGCGACTCAGCAAGGCAGCAACCCTCTGTTCCAGGGGTGATAGTTGGTGCAGATTTGGCAGCCCTTCTCCTGTTCTAATTCTCTCCCTCTTCTTGTGGGACAATTTCTTCTGCAAAGATGAAAATATTAATTTTCAGACATGGTGCGCTTCTGATGGGTGGGACACATACAGATGGTCACATTTTCCATTGCAATTCAATTTAAAGATGAAGATATTACTTACATTCACTACTTGACCAATGTCCTGCCATTTCTTCTTGCACTGGCTTCCAGATCTTGCGGTGTTGACCCCAGCGGAGAATTCTTCTGCAACTAGGTTCCATCTTTTTCTGATTTCCTTGGGTGAAACTTTTGACGGACCACTCTTGCTGATATCCAGCTCCAGCCATTTCTCCTCAATGACCGTCACTAGTTTCTCCACTTCCTCATGGAAGAAATTCTTGGTTCTTGCGCCATCACACTTCTCACCTTTCTTCCATCTATCCAGCAATCCTTTCCACTCCCTCAACCCCACACAAATCAATATTCAAACCATACCTTTACCAATGATACTGAGGACATGCTCCCTTTAATTGGCCGATTGCCAAGCTTCCTGCTCCACTGCGCATGGCGAACCGCCCACTGCACATGCGCGCACGCTGAAACAGCCACTGCACATGTGCGCACGCTGAAATGGACATTGCGCATGCGCGCACGCTGAAACGGACATGTGTCCCCTGCCGGCACTCCACAAAATGCTGGGCCCAAGCCCCGCCCCCATGCCGGCCGTGCATAGCAAGTGCGGCCGAAGCTCCGCCTCCCCCAGGCTCTGCAGCGCCACGTCGATGGAGCGGCCAAAGTCGAAGGTAAGTTTTTTTGCCGCTTTTTTTGGCTCATAAAGTTGGCGTGCCACCCCTAACTAGGCCGCTCTAGGCGGCTGGGGAAATTTGGGCCCCAAGACTAGTTTCGGACTTCGGCAAGTCAATCTCAAACGTAAAGTGAAATTCTATCGTATTGTGATCACCTTGCCCCAGAGGATCCTTTACTATGAGAATGCTAATTAACCCTGTCTAAACACACAATACAAGGTCGAAAATAGCCTGTTCCCTGGTTCGTTTCCATGACGTATTGTTCTAGGAAACTGTCCCGAATGCATTCCATGAACTCGTCCTACAGACTACCATTGCCTATTTGATTTGTCCAGTCTATATATGAAGATTAAAGACCCCCATGATTATTGCATTACCTTTGTTACAAGCTCCTAATATTTCCCTAGAGGAAAGATAGATTATGAAAGTAAACTCGCATGAAATATAAAAACAGATAGCGTTTCTACAGGTACATAAAAGGAAGAGTTGCTAAAGTAAATGTTGGTCCCCTAGAGGATGAGACTGGGAATTAATAATGGGGAACAGGGAAATGGCAGAGACTTTGAACAAATATTTTGTATCGGTCTTCATGATAGAAGACACTAAAAACATCCCAATAGTGGATAATCAAGGGGCTATAGGGAGGGGGGGGAGCTAAAAGCAATCACTATATCTAAAGAAGTAGTATTAGGTAAAATAATGAGACTAAGGGCGGACAAGTCTCCTGAACCTGATGCCTTACATCCTAGGGTCCTAAGAGAAGTGGCTGCAGTGATAGTAGATGTATTGGTTGTAATCGACCAAATTCCCTGGATTCTGGGGCGGTCCCAGCGGATTGGAAAACTGCAAATGTAACACCCGTATTTAAAACAGGAGACAGACAAAAAGCTGGATACTATGGACCCAAGTTTCCACACGATAAAAAACGGGCGCCCCTCCGAGCTGGGTGCCCGTTTTTCGTGCCTAAAACGGCGCCTAAAAAAAAACTCGCGATTCTGGAGCGTTCTGCAGCTCCTTGTCTGCCTGGCGCGGCGCCCACGGGGGCGGAGCCTACACTCGCGCCGATTTTGTAAGTGGGAGGGGGCGGGTACTATTTAAATTAGTTTTTTTTCCTGCCGGCAACGCTGTGCGTGCGCGTTTGAGTGTTCGCGCACGCGCAGTGTGAAAAAAACATTGGCACTCGGCCATTTTTGTAGTTCTTTGTAGCTGTTTAATTTTTGAACATTTTTTTAATAAAAGCACATCACCATCAGCACTTGCAGCCTTCTCACTGTCTCCTCCCCCCCCCCCCCCGCGGGAAAGAACGGGCGCCTCCCCCCCCCCCCCCGCGGGAAAAAACGGGCGCCTCCTCCCCCCCCCCCCCCCCCCCGCGGGAAGAACGGGTGCCTCAGGCTGACTGCAGCATTCTCCGTGCCTGAAGCACTTTCACACAGGTAGGAAGATGGTTTATTTAATCTTTTCTTTGCTTATAAATGTTTATTCAGGTTGGATTTATTTGTATAATATTTGTAGAAGTATAAATAAGGATTTATTGTAGAATTTAATGACTTCCCTCCCCCCCACCACCTCGTTCTGGACGCCTAATTTGTAACCTGTGCCTGATTTTTTAATGTGTAGAACAGGTTTTTTCAGTTCTACAAAAATCTTCACTTGCTCCATTCTAACTTAGTTTGGAGTACGTTTTCACTGTGGAAACTTTGAAATCAGTGGCCGGACACGCCCCCTTTTGAAGAAAAAATTCTGTTCCAAAGTAGAACTGTTCTACCTGACTAGAACTGCAGAAAAAAAAAATGTGGAGAATTGCAATTTCTAAGATAGTCCATTCTCCACCAGTTGCTCCTAAAAATCAGGCGCAAATCATGTGGAAACTTGGGCCCTATAGACCAGTTAGCCCTAACATCTGTTGTTGGGAAAATGCTGGAGTCCATTATTAAGGAAGCAGTAGCAGGACATTTGGAAAAGCATAATTCAATCAAGCAGAGTCAGCATGGTTTTATGAAAGGGAAATCATGTTTGACAAATTTGCTGGAGTTCTTTGAGGATGTAACAAGCTGGATGGATAAGGGGGGGAACCAGTGGATGTGGTGTATTTGGATTTCCAGAAGGCATTCGATAAGGTGCCTCATAAAAAGTTACTGCACAAGATAAAAGTTCACGGGGTTGGGGGTAATATACCAGCATGGACAGAGGATTGGCTAACTAACAGAAGACCGAGTCGGGATAAATGGTTTATTTTCCGGTTGGCAAACAGTAACTAGTGGGGTGCCGCAGGAATCGGTGCTGGATTCTCAACTGTATACAATCTATATTAATGATTTGGATGAAGGGACCAAGTGTAATGTAGCCAAGTTTGCTGATGATCCAAAGATGGGTAAGAAAGCAAATTGTGAGGCGACATTAAAAATCTGCAAAGTGATAAAGACAGGCTAAGTGAGTGAGCAAAAATTTGGCAGATGGAGTACAATGTGGGAAAATGTGACGTTATCCACTTTGGCAGATAAAATAGAAAAGCAAATTATAATTTAAATGGAGAAAAATGGAGACCTGGGGGTCCTTGTGCATGAAACACAAAAAGTTAGTATGCAGGTACAGCAAGTAATCAGGAAGGCCAATGGAATGTTGCCCTTTATTGCAAGGGGGATAGAGTATAAAAGCAGAGAAGTCCTGCTACAACTGTGCAGGGTATTGGTGAGGCCACACCTGGAGTACTGCGTACAGTTTTGGTCTCCGTATTTAAGGAGGGATATACTTGCATTGGAGGCTGTTCAGAGAAGGTTCACTGGGTTGATTCTGGAGATGAGGAAGTTGACTTATAGGTTGGGCCTGTAATCATTGGAGTTCAGATGGATGAGAGGTGATCTTATCGAAACATAAGATTATGAGGGGACTTGACAAGGTGGATGCAGAGGGTATTTCTACTCCGGGGAACTCGAATCAGGAGGCATAGTCTCAGAATAAGGGACCGCCCATTTAAAACTGAGATGAGGAGGAATTTCTTCTCAGAGGGTTGTAAATCTGTGGAATTCTGTGCCCCAGTGTGCTGTGGAGGCTGTGTCGTTGAATATATTTAAGGCGGAGATTTTTTTTTTAGCGATAAGCGAATAAAGGGTTATGGGGAGTGGGCAGGGAAGTGGAGCTGAGTCCATGATCAGATCAGCCATGATCTTGTTAAATGGCAGAGCAGGCTCGAGGGGCCAGATGGCCTACTCCTGTTCCTATTTCTTAATTACTATTATGTCCAATGGTATAGCTACTGTTAGGGGGCTTATATACTACTCCTACCAGTGTTTTCTACCCCTTGTTATTCCTTATCTCCACCCATACTGATCCTACTTCCTGATCCTCTGAGCCGAGATCCTTTCTCTCTACTGTCCTTATGTCATCCTTTTATTATCGGGGCTTACCCCCACCCCCTCCTTTACCATTCTGACTCTCTTTTCAAAACGTCAAGTACCCTGGAACATTTAGTTCCCAGCCTTGGTCACCTTGCAACCATGTCTCTGTAATGGCTGTTGGATCGAACCAATTTATTTCTATTTGTGCCGTCAATTCATTTATCTTGTTACGAATGCCACGTGCATTCAGATAAAAGAGCCTTTCATTTTGTCTTTTTACCATTTTTCCCTTCTCTGACTCTCTCTGCTGATGCATCCTTGTGTTTGTATGCTCTGTTCTTCCTGTCAGTCTGGTTATCATTAATCCTATCGCTACCCTGCATTATTGCCTTGTCCTATCTCTTTAACTTTCTAAATTTACCCTCACCTGAACCCTCTTCCTCTATTTAGTTTAAAGCCCTCTCTACAGCCCTAGTTATTCGATTCGCCAGGACACTGGCCCCAGTCCGGCTCAAGTGAAGCCCGTCCCGATGGAACAGCTACCTCTTTCCCCAGTACTGGTGCCAGTGCCCCATGAATCGAAACCCCTTCCTCCGACAGCAATCTTTGAGCCATGCATTCAACTCTCTGATCTTATTTACTCTATGCCTATTTGCTCATGGCTCAGTTAATAATCCAGAGATTATTACCTTTGTGGTTCTGCTTTTCAATTTGGCCCCTAGCTGCTCATACTCCCTCAGCAGCACCTCTTTCTTCTATCTGTGTCGCTGGTTCCACCTTGGGGAAAAAAAAACAGTAAAAGGGAATATTATTTGAATGGGGAGAAATTACAACATGCTGCGGTGCAGAGAGACCTGGGGGTCCTTGTGCATGAATCCCAAAAAGTTAGTTTGCGGGTGCAGCAGGTAATCAGGAAGGTGAATGGAATGTTGGCCTTCATTGTGAGAGGGATGGAGTACAAAAGCAGGGAGGTTCTGCTGCAACTGTACAGGGTATTGGTGAGGCCGCACCTGGAATACTGCATGCAGTTTTGGTCATCTTACTTAAAGAAGGATATACTGGCTTTGGAAGGGGTACAGAGACGATTCACTAGGCTGATTCCGGAGATGAGGGGGTTACCTTATGATGATAGATTGAGTAGACTGGGTCTTTACTCGTTGGAGTTCAGAAGGATGAGGGGTGATTTTCTAGAAACATTTAAAATAATGAAAGGGATAGACAAGATAGAGGCAGAGAGGTTGTTTCCACTGGTCGGGGAGACTAGAACTAGGGGGCACAGCCTCAAAATACGGGGGAGCTAATTTAAAACAGAGTTGAGAAGGAATTTCTTCTCCCAGAGGGTTGTGAATCTCTGGAATTCTCTGCCAAAGGAAGCAGTTGAGGCTAGCTCATTGAATGTATTCGAATCACAGATAGATAGATTTTTAACCAATAAGGGAATTAAGGGTTACGGGGAGCGGGTGGGTAAGTGGAGCTGAGTCCACGGCCAGATCAGCCATGATCTTGTTGAATGGCATAGCAGGCTCGAGGGGCTAGATGGCCTACTCCTGTTCCTAATTCTTATGTTCTTATGTATGTTCTTATGTTCACTCCAAGTTCCTCTCGAGCCCAGAGGAGATGTCCTTAACCCTGGCACTGGGCAGGCAACAGCGCCTTTGGGACTCACGCTGCAGAGAACAGTATCTATCCCCCTAACTATACTGTCCCCTACCACTACTACATTTCTATTTACTCCCCCCACTTGAATGGCCCCCTGTACCATGGTGCTGTGGTCAGTTTGCTCATCCTCCCTGCAGTCTCTGCTCTCGTCCACACAGGGAGTCAGAGCCTCGAACCTGTTGGACAAGAGCAAGGGCTGAGGCTCCTCCATCACTACCTCCTGGGTCCCCACACCTTCCTCACTCATAGTCGCATCTTCCTGTCCCTGACCACGGATCAAATTTGAATTAATTACTCTAATTGGTGTGACCAGCTTTGTGTAACTCTTCCCCCTCCCTGATGTGTCGCAGTGTCTGCAGCTCGGACTCCAGCCCATCAACACGGAGCCGAATCCTTGAGCTGCAGACACTTACTGCAGATGTGGTCGCCGTGGATCACACTGATGTCCACCAGCTCCCACGTGCTGCAGCTACAACACATCGCCTGCCCTGCCATCTCTAATGTATTTTATTTAACTTATTAGGTTTTCAAGTTGTGAAAAAGCACTCCATTATCTATGTACAGTTTTTAATCTATAATCACTGCTCTTAATTTAAACCAATGCAATAGTTTTAGAAAACGAGAGATATACTCACCAACCAATCACTTACCTGCTTTCTTGTGACATCACACTTTGGTTTTATTTCCCCCTCACAGGTCTGTTTGCCCTGCCCCCTGGTCCCATCCTCAGGCACTGCCCCCCCCCCCCCAACCCCTGGTCTCCCCAACTCTCGGTCTCTCTCGCGCTCTCTCGGTCGGTCTCGCTCTCTCTTTTTGATGTATATTAATGATTGGGACTTGGGTATACAGGGCACAATTTCAAAGTTTGGAAATGCAGTAAATAGTGAGAAGGATAGTAACAGACTCAGGACACAAATCGGTGAAATGAGCGGACACATGGCAGATACAATTTAACTGTGAAGTGGTACATTTTGTAGGAAAAATGAGGAGAGGCCATTTAACAAAATGGTACCATTTTAAAGGGGGTGCAGGAACAGAGATCTTCGGGTATATGTACACAAATCACAGGACCATTTGAAGAAAGCATACAGGGCCCTTGGCGTTATTAATAAAGGCAGAGTGCAAAGGCAAGGACAGTTCATGCTGAACCTTTATAGACACTGGTTGGGCCCCGCTGGAGAATTGTGTCCCATTCTGGGCACCGCACTTTAGGCAGAATGTGAAGGCCTTGGAGAGGGTGCAGGGGCCAGCTGTGATCTCATTTGTTGGCCCATCATTGACACGTTTGCTCTGGGATTGGGCGAGAGTCCCAGATGTGGGCTGGGCTTTGTGATCAAGCAGTTACATGTGGTGACTGCCCCCACCAGCCTGCTCGCTCTTTGTGTATGAGCATTCTCTCCATTAACATAGTTGGTGAGGGGCAGTCCACTGATGGGTGCTTCCTCAGCTGTTGCCCTGCAGTGTGGTATTCTAGTGCTGCAGTGACCTGAAATAATACTGCTGGGTGTTTAAACTGTACGATTGAAGGTGAGGTTATAACTGTGACAGAGACCAGTGTGCACCTCTTCCCTTTCCTTGACTTGCTGTCGGGCTACACTGTTGCTGGGGATGATAATGTATAATAACAGGTCATTTCATTACTTTACAAACTGGAGGGGGAATATGTATTCCTCGTCATGTCCCAAATATCTATTTAACTGAGCAATATATTGATTGATGGAAATCGCCGTCACTGTGCCTGGACTACAATCTCTCAAACCCATCATTAATGACCAGTTTTAATCCTTTTTATTTTGGTTGTGCCAATTGAGGGTTGTAAAATCAGCAGACCAGAAGCAGGCCCTGTTTCTCGTTCTTGAATAGTGCCATGGGGTCTTGCATTGCACCTCAGTCACCACATGCAATCTGCGTTTAACAGCTCCTCTAAAGAATGGGCACACCGAACATTGCATTCCCACTCTATACACTGCAGTGTTGGCCTCGATTCTGCACTGGAGCACTGGGCTGGGGCTTGAACCCATAGCTTTCTGTCCCGGTGACCAACTAGTACCAATCGAAGCAAACGGACCCAAGTGACTGTGGAACAGAAACTGAGACTCTATCTGTGCAGTCAGTGTGTCCACATCTGCAGCAGCACTACTACTTCAATTGCTTTGCATTAGAATTGGAGTTCACACATTTCACCTTTGTGGAAGATACGTTCTATAATTTGAGTGCTTTCACAGTAGGACGAGCTTCTTGTTCAGGGTACTTTGTTGAGTAATATTGAATGCTACCCCCTTCCCCTCCAACGTGCCAGTTACCTGAAACAGCCTTAATGCTGTTTCATACAAAAATATTCCTCCTTCCACTTTTGTGTGTTTGTGCATGTGAACGTTTCTCTAATGATGAATTGCTCCCTGTGTTTGTGCAGACTGAGAGAGCAGTTATACAAGGAAGCTATTGAACATTGCCGTAATTACAACACGCGCCTGTGTGCGGAGCGCAGCGTCCGCCTGCCGTTCCTCGACTCTCAGACCGGCGTGGCCCAAAATAACTGCTACATCTGGATGGAGAAGAGGCACAGAGGGCCAGGTGTGTCTTGTGTTCAGTTGCAAGGCGGCACTTCAGTTAGTAATGCTGGAATGGACACACACACAATTGAAATAGAAATAGTTCCCCATTATTGTGGGTTTTACATTTTGGCAGACAAGGCTTGCCAATGCAAGCGTTGGTGTGTCCTCAATCGCCCACTTCTCCCACACTCCTGCTACTGCCACTTTGAAACCACTGCTGGGATAGACTTGAGTTGAAGTGATCCCTTTTGCTTTGGTAGAACATAAATATGAACAATGATGGGAAACTTAAAGACCCTCTAGTCCATCCTGCCTGTCCCATATAATCGTCATACCTGTGTATCGTAATATACACACTTTGCACCGGGAGATCTGGGATGCCGTAATCATGACCATCTTTTTTAGAAAAGGGGACCAGTCCGAATGCGGCAACTTGAAAGGGAATCTCCCTATTGTCAGCCACTGGGAAAGTCATTGCTAGAATCCTCCTCAACCATCTTCTCCCTGTGGCTGAGGAGCTCCTCCCAGAGTCACTGTGTGGATTCTGTCCACTATGGGGCACAATGGACGTGATGCAGGGAACAGCACCAACCCTTAAACATGGCCGCCTTTGACCTTACAAAGGCCTTTGACACTGTTAACCGCGAGGGACTATGGAGCATCCTCCTCCATTTTGGCTGCCCCCAAAAGTCGCCATCCTCCGCCTGCTCCATGATGACATGCAGGCTGTGATACTGACCAACGGATCCACCACAGACCCAATCCACATCCGGACTGGAGTCAAGCAAGGCTGTGTCATCGCACCAACCCTCTTCTCGATCTTCCTCACTGCAATGCTCCTTTCAACAAGCTCCCCGCTGGAGTGGAACTAAATTATAGAACAAGTCGGAAGCTATTCAACCTTTGTCAACTCCAGGCCAGATCCTAGACCGTCCCATCCTCTGTCGTCAAGCTACAGTACGTGGACGATGTTTGCGTCTGCGCTCAGAGACTGAACAAGTCATAGTCAACATTTTCACCGAGGCGTACGAAAGCATAGGCCTTACACTAAACATCCTTAAGACAAAGGTCCTCCACCAGCCTGACCCTGTCACACAGCACTGCCCCCGGTCATCAAGATCCACGGCACAGCCCTGGACAATGTGGACCACTTTCCATATCTCGGGAGCCTATTATCAGCAAGGGCAGACATCGACGACGAGGTTCAACACCGCCTCCAGTGCGCCAGCACAGCCTTGTGGCACTCCACTAGTCACTGCCTCCCATTCCGAAAAGGACCCGTTTATCCCAACTCTCTGCTTCCTGTCTGCCAACCAATTCTCTATCCACGCCAGTACATTACCCCCAATACAATGTGCTTTGATTTTGCACACTAATGTCTTATGTGGGACCTTGTCAAAGGTCTTTTGAAAGTTGAAATACACCACATCACTGGTTCTCCCTTGTCCACTCTACTAGTTACATCCTCCAAAAATTCCAGAAGATTTGTCAAGCATGATTTCCCTTTCATAAATCCATGCTGACTTTGACCGATCCTGTCACTGCTTTCCAAATGCGCTATTTCATCTTTAATAATTGATTCCAACTATGGCTCAGAGACGTGGACCATATACAGCAGACACCTCAAATCGCTGGAGAAATACCACCAACAATGTCTCCGCCAGATCCTGCAAATCCCTTGTGGGGGATTGATACACCAACGTCAGTGTTCTCGATCAGGCCAACATCCCCAGCATCGAAGCACTGACCACACTCGACCAGCTCTGCCGGGCGGGCCACATTGTCCGCATGTACCACACGAGACTCCCAAAGCAAACGCTCTACTCGGAACTCCTACACGGCAAGCGAGCCCCAGGTGAGCAGAGGAAACATTTCAAAGACACCCTCAAGGCCTCCCTGATAAAGTGCAACATCTCCACTGACACCTGGTAGTCCCTGGCCAAAGACCGCTCTAAGTGGAGGAAGAGCATCCGGGAGGGTGCTGAGCACCTCGAGTCCCATCGCCGAGAGCATGCAGAAATCAAGTGCAGGCAGCGGAAGGAGCGTGCGGCAAACCAGACTCCTCACCTACCCTTTCCTTCAACCACTGTCTGTCCCACCTGTGACAGAGACTATAATTCCTGTATTGGACTGAACATGAGTTCTCAGGTGACTGTAAAGAGTGGAAGCAAGACTTCCTCGATTTCGAGGGACTGCCTATAATGATGACACACTTTGCACCCCACCCAAAAACCATGTCCTCTCCCGGGAGAGGCAAAAAAACAGATGAAAAATCCAAGCCTATTAGAGGCAAAAATGATCTGAGAAATTCCTCTCCAACCCATCTAGGCGATGGAAACTAGTCCCTCTTCTGTCAGAGATGGTATCTGGCCCAACCAGTTGGGTCTTCTCTCCACCCTTTTATCTCCCCACCCACCCTCTGCTTTTGCAGAGGCACCACTCAAATCAGGAAATAAGAACATAAGAAATAGGAACAGGAGTAGGCCGTACGGCCCCTCGAGCCTGCTCCGCCATTTAATAAGATCATGGCTGATCCGATCATGGACTCAGCTCCACTTCCCTGCCCGCTCCCCATAACCCCTTATCCCCTTATCAGTTAAGAAACTCTCTATCTCTGTCTTAAATTTATTCAATATCCCAGCTTCCACAGCTCTCTGAGGCAGCGAATTCTACAGATTTACAACCCTCAGAGGAAATTTCGCCTCATCTGTTTTAAATGGTCGGCCGCTTATTCTAAGATTATGTCCCCTCTCAGTGGAAACATCCTCTCTGCATCCACCTTGTCGAGCCCCCTCATAATCTTATACATTTCGATAAGATCACCTCTCATTCTTCTGAATTCCAATGAGGTCAACCTATCTTCATAAGTCAACCCCCTCATCCCTGGAATCAACCGAGTGAACCTTCCCTGAACTGCCTCCAAAGCAAGTATATCCCTCCTTAAATACGGAGACCAAAACTGCAAGCAGTATTCCAGGTGAGGCCTCACCAATACCCTGTATAACTGTAGCAAGACTTCCCTGCTTTTATACTCCATCCCCTTTGCAATAAAGGCCAAGATTCCATTGGCCTTCCTAATAACTTGCTGTACCTGCATACTATCCTTTTGTTGAGAGGATTTTTACCGTGGGTGCAGATGGGGGGGGGGGGGGGGGTGATAAATGGGCAAAAATTCCAAGTGTGTCAAGCAGTCTGCCCCAAGGAGCCAACTTGTGGGTTTTAATGACGTGGAACAATGGCCAGGTAGCCACTCGCTCCCAGCAGGTTAGCATTTTAAACATGTTAGTGCGGCTGGAAGCCTGGGCTTTAACCTGCTGTGTTGGTTTAACTGTGGCTGGCTGGGTGTCCTGGGCCTCGGTATTCCCAGCAGCAGCAGCAGCGAGCCGAGGACAGGCTTGGGGAGCAATCCTTGTGGGCCAGGCAGAGCAGCCAGGCTTCCTGCCCCCTCCCCCTCCCATCACATTGCCCCACCCATATGTACTTCACACCCCTCCCTGGGGTCGGGGATCCAACATACCTGAACGCACCCCCTCACCGTGTTCCGGGGAAATGTCTTTGCAAATCCACACCACTCCTCTGGGTTACGCGCATCTTCTGTAACTCTGAGCAAATCTCTGAACAAAATGCCTTCACTTAAAAGAGTCACCTTGTAATGAATGTGCTTTTGGTGAAGTGCCACATAAATATGGGGTTGTAATCCATGTGTGCCGTTTGTTGTAGGATTGTCCCCAGGGCAGCTATACACTTACCCCGCACGCTACTGGCGCAAGAAGAGACGTCTGCACCCCCCCGAGGACCTCAGGCTGTGTGAAATAAAGCTGCGTAAGTCTGTCTTGGTGTGTTGCTGAAATCTGTGGGTTCATGTTATCAACCAATTGCAGCTTCCTCTGTAAACCAGGCATAGGAAAATAACTGCAGGAAGGCATTAAAATGTACATTGTACTTGTTGATTGGGCTGGCGGGGGGACAATATTGTAGAGATCTAAAGAGAAAGGTCAATGCAACAGAGCAAAAATAAGCAGAGTGTGACAGGAAGGGACAGAGAGTTTAATGGTCGCACTGCAGCAGAGAATAAGGTCAAAGCAGGGAACAATGGTTAAAAAAAAATTACGGCTCTTTGTCTGAATGCACGGAGCATTTGCAATAAGTTATGTGAACTAGTGGCACAAATCGATCAATGGGTTTGATCTAATAGACATTACAGATATGTGGATGCAAGGTGACCAAGGTTGGGAACTAAATGTTCCAGGGTACTTGACGTTTCGAAAAGACAGTCAGAATGGTAAAGGAGAGGGTGGAGGTAAGCCCTGATAAAGGATGACATGAGGTCAGTAGAGAGAAAAGAAACGGGTCGCACCTACCGTGTTTGTTGTGTTTTGGCTGTCACAATGAGGCGGTGGCCCATCTTGCGAAATTCAGCTCTTGTCGTTTTTTTTCAAGCGGGGCGGAAGTTGGTCATAGTGGGGGCGGGGCAGAGTGCCTGTCATAGTGGGGGCGGGGGGTTCAGTTACAGGGTCGGCCGCTGCGAGCTCTGCAGCTTTTGAAGTTGGGTCCACTGGGCCACCCACGAGGGCAAAAGTGCAGTTGAGTTCGATGTTCAGCCACGATCTTATTGAATGGCGGAGTAGGCTTGAGGGGCCGTAGGGCCAAGTCCTGCTCCTATTTCACATGTTATGTTGAATTGGATGATGGGATATTGGGGGGAGGACAAGGAACGGGGTGATTTAATGTTGCATTGGTTTGTTGCTCCAAGTTGCATTGTGCGGGGGGGGGAAGGCAGTGTTGGAGATGTGGGGGGGTGGGGGGAAGAGTTGGAGATCGGGAGGGGAGGCGGGGAGAGGACAGTTGGAGATCGTGAGGCAGGGGGTCGATGATCGTGGGTGTGGGGGCAGTTGGAGATTGTGGGGGTGAGTTTTAGGGTGGGGGAGAGTTGGAGGGTGGGGGGGGTGGGGGAGGGCAGTTGGAGATCGGGGGGTGGGGGGGTGGGAGTCGGAGGGTGAGGGGAGTGTCGGAGTGCGGTGGGGGGAGTCGGAGGGCGGTGGGGGAGAGGAGTCGGGTGTGGAGGAGGGGAGGGAAAGAAGGGGGGAGAGATGGGAGGGGAGGGGGGAGAGATGGGAGGGGAGGGGGGGGAGATGGGAGGGGAGGGGGGGGAGATGGGAGGGGAGGGGAGGGGGGGGGAGATGGGAGGGGAGGGGAGGGGGGGGGGGAGATGGGAGGGGAGGGGAGGGGGGGGGAGATGGGAGGGAGGGGAGGGGGGGGGAGATGGGAGGGGAGGGGAGGGGGGGGAGATGGGAGGGGAGGGGAGGGGGGGGGAGATGGGAGGGAGGGGAGGGGGGGGGAAGAGATGGGAGGGGAGGGGGGGGGGGAGAGATGGGAGGGGGGGGGGGAGAGATGGGAGGGGGGGGGGAGAGATGGGAGGGGGGGGAGAGATGGGGAGGGGAGGGGGGGAGAGAGGGGGGGGAGGAGAGGAGGGGGGGGGAGGGGGGGAGGGGAGGGGGGGAGGGGAGGGGAGGGGGGGGGGGGAGGGGAGGGGGGGGAGGGGAGGGGGGGGAGGGGAGGGGAGGGGGGGAGGGGAGGGGGGGGAGGGGAGGGAGGGGGAGGGGAGGGGGGGGAGAGATGGGAGGGGAGGGGAGGGGAGGGAGGGGAGGGGGGGAGAGATGGGAGGGGAGGGGAGGAGGGGAGGGGAGGGGGGGGAAGAGATGGGAGGGGAGGGGAGGGGGAGGGGAGAGATGGGAGGGGAGGGGAGGGAGGGGGAGGGGAGGGGGGGAGAGATGGAGGGGAGGGGGGGAGAGATGGGAGGGGAGGGGAGGGGAGGGGGGGGAGAGATGGGAGGGGAGGGGAGGGGGGGGGAGAGATGGGATGGGAGGGGAGGGGAGGGGGGAGAGAGGGAGGGAGGGGAGGGGAGGGGGGGGAGGGGAGGGGGGGGGGAGAGAGGGAGGGGAGGGGAGGGGGGGGAGAGATGGGAGGGGGGGGGGGGGGGAGAGATGGGAGGGGAGGGGAGGGGGGGGAGAGATGGGAGGGGAGGGGAGGGGGGGAGGGAGGGGTGGGTGGGAGGGGGGGAGAGGATGGGAGGGAGGGGAGGGGGGGGGGAGGGAGG
>NW_027253686.1:0-7500 GCF_044704955.1 Pristiophorus japonicus
GTCCAGAGAGGGAGAGAGAGAGAGACTGTCTCAGAGAGAGAGACTATCGCAGAGAGAGAGAGAGACTGTCCGAGAGAGAGAGAGAGAGACTGTCCCAGAGAGAGAGAGTGAGAGAGAGAGAGTGACTGTCCCAGAGAGAGAGAGAGAGAGAGAAAGAGAGATAGAGACTGTCCCACAGAGAGAGAGAGAGACTGTCCCAGAGAGAGAGAGAGACTGTCCCAGAGAGGGAAAGAGAGAGAGAGAGACTGTCCCAGAGAGAGAGAGAGAGAGAGAGAGAGAGACTGTCCGAGAGTGAGAGACAGAGACTGTCCCAGAGAGAGAGAGAGACTGTCCCAGAGAGAGAGAGAGAGAGAGACTTTCCCAGAGAGAGAGAGATAGAGAGACTGTCCCAGAGAGAGAAAGAGAGAGAGACTGTCCCAGAGAGAGTGAGAGAGTGAGAGAGAGAGAGAGAGAGAGACTGTCCCAGAGAGAGAGAGAGAGAGACTGTCCCCGAGAGAGAGAGAGAGAGAGAGACTGTCCCGAGAGAGAGAGAGAGAGAGACTGTCCCAGAGAGAGAGAGAGAGAGAGAGAGAGAGACTGTCCCAGAGAGAGAGAGAGAGAGAGAGAGAGAGAGACTGTCCCAGAGAGAGAGAGAGGGAGAGACTGTCCGAGAGAGAGGGAGATGGAGACTGACCCAGAGAGATAGAGACTGTCCCAGAGAGAGAGAGAGTGACTGTCCCAGAGAGAGAGAGAGAGAGAGACCATCCCAGAGAGAGAGAGAGAGAGAGACTGTCCCAGCGAGAGAGAGAGAGACTGTCCCAGAGAGAGAGAGAGAGAGAGAGAAAGAGACTGTCCCAGAGAGAGAGAGAGAAAGAGAGACTGTCCTGAGAGTGAGAGAGACTGTCCCAGAGAGAGAGAGAGAGAGACTGACCCAGCGAGAGAGAGAGACTGTCCCAGAGAGAGAGAGAGAGAGAGAGAGAGACTTTCCCAGAGAGACTGTCCCAGAGAGAGAGAGAGAGACAGACTATCCCAGAGAGCGAGAGACAGATTGTCCCAGAGAGAGAGAGAGACTGTCCGAGAGAGAGAGAGAGAGAGAGAGAGAGAGAGAGAGGCTGTCCCAGAGAGAGAGAGAGATTGTCCCAAAGAGAGAGAGAGAGAGAGACGGTCCCAGAGAGAGTCCCAGAGGGAGAGAGAGTGTCCCGGAGAGAGAGAGAGTGATAGAGAGACTGTCCCAGAGAGAGAGAGAGAGAGAGTGAGACTGTCGCAGAGAGAGAGAGAGAGAGAGAGAAACTGTCCCAGAGTGAGAGAGAGAGAGAGAGACTGTCCCAGAGTGAGAGAGAGAGAGAGAGACTGTGCGAGAGAGAGAGAGAGAGAGACTGTCCCAGAGAGTGAGAGTGAGAGAGAGAGAGTGACTGTCCCAGAGAGAGAGAGAGAGAGAAAGAGAGAAAGAGAGATAGAGACTGTCCCAGAGAGAGAGAGAGAGATAGAGACTGTCCCAGAGAGAGAGAGAGAGAGAGAGAGAGACTGTCTCAGAGAGAGAGAGAGACTGTCCCAGAGAGAGAGAGAGACTGTCCCAAAGAGAGAGAGAGAGAGAGACGGTCCCAGAGAGAGTCCCAGAGGGAGAGAGAGTGTCCCGGAGAGAGAGAGAGTGATAGAGAGACTGTCCCAGAGAGAGAGAGTGAGAGAGTGAGACTGTCGCAGAGAGAGAGAGAGAGAGAGAGAGAGAAACTGTCCCAGAGTGAGAGAGAGAGAGAGAGACTGTCCCAGAGTGTGAGAGAGAGAGAGAGAGAGACTGTCCCAGAGAGCGAGAGAGAGAGAGACTGTCCCAGAGAGAGAGAGTGAGAGAGAGAGAGTGACTGTCCCAGAGAGAGAGAGAGAGAGAAAGAGAGATAGAGACTGTCCCAGAGAGAGAGAGAGAGATAGAGACTGTCCCAGAGAGAGAGAGAGAGACTGTCTCAGAGAGAGAGAGAGACTGTCCCAAAGAGAGAGAGAGAGAGAGAGACGGTCCCAGAGAGAGTCCCAGAGGGAGAGAGAGTGTCCCGGAGAGAGAGAGAGAGAGAGACTGTCTCAGTGAGAGAGACTGTCCGAGAGGGAGAGAGAGGGGACTGTCCCAGAGGGAGAGAGGGACTGTCCCAGAGAGAGAGAGAGAGAGAGAGAGAGAAACTGTCCCAGAGTGAGAGAGAGAGAGAGAGACTGTCCCAGAGTGTGAGAGAGAGAGAGAGAGAGACTGTGCGAGAGAGAGAGAGAGAGACTGTCCCAGAGAGAGAGAGTGAGAGAGAGAGAGTGACTGTCCCAGAGTGAGAGAGAGAGATTAAGAGAGAAAGAGAGATAGAGACTGTCCCAGAGAGAGAGAGAGAGAGAGACTGTCTCAGAGAGAGAGAGAGACTGTCCCAGAGAGAGAGAGAGAGAGAGACTGTCCCAGAGAGGGAGAGAAAGAGAGAGAGAGAGACTGTCCCAGAGAGAAGAGAGAGAGAGAGAGAGCGAGACTGTCCCAGAGAGAGAGAGAGAGAGAGACTGTCCCAGAGAGAGAGAAAGAGAGAGAGAGACTGTCCCACAGAGAGAGAGAGAGAGACAGAAACTGTCCCAGAGAGAGAGAGAGAAAGAGAGACTGTCCCAGAGAGAGAGACTGTACCAGAGAGAGAGAGAGAGAGAGACTGTCCGAGAGAGACTGTCCCAGAAAGAGAGACAGAGAGAGACTGTCCCAGAGAGAGAGAGAGAGAGAAAGAGAGATAGAGACTGTCCCAGAGAGAGATAGAGACAGTCCCACAGAGAGAGAGAGAGAGACTGTCCCAGAGAGAGAGAGAGAGAGAGAGAGAGACTGTCCCAGAGAGAGAGAGAGAGAGAGATACTGTCCCAGAGAGAGAGAGAGAGACTGTCGCAGAGAGAGAGAGAGAGAAACTGTCCCAGAGAGTGAGAGAGAGAGAGAGAGACTGTCCGAGAGAGAGAGAGAGAGAGAGAGAGAGAGACTGTCCCAGAGAGAGAGAGAGAGAGAGAGACTGTCCCAGAGAGAGAGAGACTCTCCCAGAGAGAGAGAGTGAGAGAGAGAGAGTGACTGTCCCAGAGAGAGAGTGAGAGAGAGAGACTGTCCCAGAGAGAGAGTGAGAGAGAGAGACTGTCCCAGAGAGGGAGAGAAAGAGAGAGAGAGACTGTCCCAGAGAGCGAGAGAGAGAGAGACTGTCCCAGAGAGAGAGAGAGAGAGAGACTGTCCCAGAGAGAGAGAGAGAGAGAGAGACTTTCCCAGAGAGACTGTCCCAGAGAGAGAGAGAGAGACAGACTATCCCAGAGAGCGAGAGACAGATTGTCCCAGAGAGAGAGAGAGACTGTCCGAGAGAGAAAGAGAGAGAGAGAGAGAGAGGCTGTCCCAGAGAGAGAGAGAGATTGTCCCAAAGAGAGAGAGAGAGAGAGAGACGGTCCCAGAGAGAGTCCCAGAGGGAGAGAGAGTGTCCCGGAGAGAGAGAGAGTGATAGAGAGACTGTCCCAGAGAGAGAGAGAGAGAGAGTGAGACTGTCGCAGAGAGAGAGAGAGAGAGAGAGAAACTGTCCCAGAGTGAGAGAGAGAGAGAGAGACTGTCCCAGAGTGAGGGAGAGAGAGAGAGAGACTGTGCGAGAGAGAGAGAGAGAGAGACTGTCCCAGAGAGTGAGAGTGAGAGAGAGAGAGTGACTGTCCCAGAGAGAGAGAGAGAGAGAAAGAGAGAAAGAGAGATAGAGACTGTCCAGAGAGAGAGAGAGAGATAGAGACTGTCCCAGAGAGAGAGAGAGAGAGAGAGAGAGACTGTCTCAGAGAGAGAGAGAGACTGTCCCAGAGAGAGAGAGAGACTGTCCCAAAGAGAGAGAGAGAGAGAGAGACGGTCCCAGAGAGAGTCCCAGAGGGAGAGAGAGTGTCCCGGAGAGAGAGAGAGTGATAGAGAGACTGTCCCAGAGAGAGAGAGTGAGAGAGTGAGACTGTCGCAGAGAGAGAGAGAGAGAGAGAGAGAAACTGTCCCAGAGTGAGAGAGAGAGAGAGAGACTGTCCCAGAGTGTGAGAGAGAGAGAGAGAGAGACTGTCCCAGAGAGCGAGAGAGAGAGAGACTGTCCCAGAGAGAGAGAGTGAGAGAGAGAGAGTGACTGTCCCAGAGAGAGAGAGAGAGAGAAAGAGAGATAGAGACTGTCCCAGAGAGAGAGAGAGAGATAGAGACTGTCCCAGAGAGAGAGAGAGAGACTGTCTCAGAGAGAGAGAGAGACTGTCCCAAAGAGAGAGAGAGAGAGAGACGGTCCCAGAGAGAGTCCCCAGAGGGAGAGAGAGTGTCCCGGAGAGAGAGAGAGAGAGAGACTGTCTCAGTGAGAGAGACTGTCCGAGAGGGAGAGAGAGGGGGACTGTCCCAGAGGGAGAGAGGGACTGTCCCAGAGAGAGAGAGAGAGAGAAACTGTCCCAGAGTGAGAGAGAGAGAGAGAGACTGTCCCAGAGTGTGAGAGAGAGAGAGAGAGAGAGACTGTGCGAGAGAGAGAGAGACTGTCCCAGAGAGAGAGAGTGAGAGAGAGAGAGAGTGACTGTCCCAGAGTGAGAGAGAGAGAGAAAGAGAGAAAGAGAGATAGAGACTGTCCCAGAGAGAGAGAGAGAGAGAGACTGTCTCAGAGAGAGAGAGAGACTGTCCCAGAGAGAGAGAGAGAGAGAGAGACTGTCCCAGAGAGGGAGAGAAAGAGAGAGAGAGAGACTGTCCCAGAGAGAGAGAGAGAGAGAGAGAGCGAGACTGTCCCAGAGAGAGAGAGAGAGAGACTGTCCCAGAGAGAGAGAAAGAGAGAGAGAGACTGTCCCACAGAGAGAGAGAGAGAGACAGAAACTGTCCCAGAGAGAGAGAGAGAAAGAGAGACTGTCCCAGAGAGAGAGACTGTACCAGAGAGAGAGAGAGAGAGACTGTCCGAGAGAGACTGTCCCAGAAAGAGAGACAGAGAGAGACTGTCCCAGAGAGAGAGAGAGAGAAAGAGAGATAGAGACTGTCCCAGAGAGAGATAGAGACAGTCCCACAGAGAGAGAGAGAGAGACTGTCCCAGAGAGAGAGAGAGAGAGAGAGAGAGACTGTCCCAGAGAGAGAGAGAGAGAGAGATACTGTCCCAGAGAGAGAGAGAGAGAGAGAGAGACTGTCCGAGAGAGAGAGAGAGAGAGAGAGAGACTGTCCCAGAGAGAGAGAGACTCTCCCAGAGAGAGAGAGTGAGAGAGAGAGAGTGACTGTCCCAGAGAGAGAGTGAGAGAGAGAGACTGTCCCAGAGAGAGAGTGAGAGAGAGAGACTGTCCCAGAGAGGGAGAGAAAGAGAGAGAGAGACTGTCCCAGAGAGCGAGAGAGAGAGAGACGGTCCCAGAGAGAGAGAGAGAGAGACTGTCCCAGAGAGAGAGAGAGAGAGACAGACTGTCCCAGAGAGAGAGGCTGTCCCACACAGAGAGAGAGAGAGAGAGAGAGACTGTCCCAGAGAGAGAAAGAGAGACTGTCCCAGAGAGAGAGACTGTCCCAGAGAGAGAGAGAGAGAGAGAGAGAGAAAGAGACTGTCCCCGAGAGAGAGAGAAAGAGAGAGACTGTCCGAGAGTGACTGTCCCAGAGAGAGAGAGAGAGAGAGAGACCATCCCAGAGAGAGAGAGAGAGAGAGACTGTCCCAGCGAGAGAGAGAGAGACTGTCCCAGAGAGAGAGAGAGAGAGAGAAAGAGACTGTCCCAGAGAGAGAGAGAGAAAGAGAGACTGTCCTGAGAGTGAGAGAGACTGTCCCAGAGAGAGAGAGAGAGAGAGAGAGAGAGAGAGACTTTCCCAGAGAGACTGTCCCAGAGAGAGAGAGAGAGACAGACTATCCCAGAGAGCGAGAGACAGATTGTCCCAGAGAGAGAGAGAGACTGTCCGAGAGAGAGAGAGAGAGAGAGAGAGAGACTGTCCCAAAGAGAGAGAGAGAGAGACTATCCCAAAGAGAGAGAGAGAGAGAGAGAGAGAGAGACGGTCCCAGAGGGAGAGAGAGTGTCCCGGAGAGAGAGAGAGTGATAGAGAGACTGTCCCAGAGAGAGAGAGAGAGAGAGAGAGAGAGAGAGTGAGACTGTCGCAGAGAGAGAGAGAGAGAGAGAGAGAGAGAAACTGTCCCAGAGTGTGAGAGAGAGAGAGAGAGAGACTGTGCGAGAGAGAGAGAGAGAGACTGTCCCAAAGAGAGAGAGTGAGAGAGAGAGAGTGACTGTCCCAGAGAGAGAGAGAGAGAGATAGAGACTGTCCCAGAGAGAGAGAGAGAGAGAGAGACTGTCCCAGAGAGAGAGAGAGAGACTGTCCCAGAGAGAGAGAGAGAGAGAGAGAGAGAGAGAGAGAGAGAGACTGTCCCAGAGAGGGAGAGAAAGAGAGAGAGAGAGACTGTCCCAGAGAGAGAGAGAGAGAGAGAGAGAGACTGTCCCAGAGAGAGAGAGAGAGAGAGAGACTGTCCCAGAGAGAGAGAGAGAGAGAGAGAGACTGTCCCACAGAGAGAGAGAGAGAGACAGAAACTGTCCCAGAGAGAGAGAGAGACAGACTGTCCCAGAGAGAGAGAGAGAAAGAGAGACTGTCCCAGAGAGAGAGACTGTACCAGAGAGAGAGAGAGAGAGAGAGACTGTCCGAGAGAGACTGTCCCAGAAAGAGAGACAGAGAGAGACTGTCCCAGAGAGAGAGAGAGAGAGAGAAAGAGAGATAGAGACTGTCCCAGAGAGAGATAGAGACAGTCCCACAGAGAGAGAGAGAGAGACTGTCCCAGAGAGAGAGAGAGAGAGAGAGAGAGAGACTGTCCCAGAGAGAGAGAGAGAGAGAGAGATACTGTCCCAGAGAGAGAGAGAGACTGTCGCAGAGAGAGAGAGAGAGAGAAACTGTCCCAGAGAGTGAGAGAGAGAGACTGTCCCAGAGAGAGAGAGAGAGAGAGAGAGAGAGAGACTGTCCCAGAGAGAGAGAGAGAGAGAGAGACTGTCCCAGAGAGAGAGACTGTCCCCAGAGAGAGAGAGAGAGAGAGAGAGAGAGAGAGTGACTGTCCCAGAGAGAGAGAGAGAGACTGTCTTCGAGAGAGAGAGAGAGAGACTGTCCCAGAGAGAGAGAGAGAGAGAGAAAGAGACTGTCCCAGAGAGAGAGAGAGAAAGAGAGACTGTCCTGAGAGTGAGAGAGACTGTCCCAGAGAGAGAGAGAGAGAGACTGACCCAGCGAGAGAGAGAGACTGTCCCAGAGAGAGAGAGAGAGAGAGAGAGAGAGACTGTCCCAGAGAGAGAGAGAGAGAGAGAGAGAGAAAGAGAGACTGTCCCAGAGAGAGAGACTGTCCCAGAGAGAGAGAGAGAAAGAGAGAGAGAGAAAGAGACTGTCCCCGAGAGAGAGAGAAAGAGAGAGACTGTCCCAGAGAGAGAGAGAGAGAGAAAGAGATAGAGACTGTCCCAGAGAGAGAGAGAGAGAGAGAGGGAGACTGTCCCAAAGAGAGAGAGAGAGAGAGAGAGACTGTCCCAGAGAGCGAGAGACAGACTGTCCCAGAGAGAGAGAGAGAGAGAGATACTGTCACAGAGAGAGAGAGAGAGACT
>NW_027253687.1:7500-13293 GCF_044704955.1 Pristiophorus japonicus
CCTCAGCCATCAGCCCTGCCTGCCTCCAGCCGCCTTCTGGTTAATGAGTTATCCAGCCTGGCACTTCGGTTGCGCCAGCGAGACCAAGTCTCGGCTTTGGTTAATGATTTGAGCCGAACCGACCTGCCCCCCGCCCCCGCGGGCTGAAGTCGGGCAGGTCCCGATTTCCCGACTCCTTTCGGGGCCTAATCGGGTCGCGCGTGCCGCCTGGCGCGATCGGGGCCCATGCCCCGGCCTCTGCCAGGCCTCGGGCAGCCGCTTTTGAAGCCCGACCAAAAACCCGAAAAATGGGCAAAAAGGGAATAAATTCCCGCCCAAAAAGGGTGAATAGTCGGTTGGGCGGCAGCCCTGGTCGGTCTCTGCAGACCTGGAGGCTCGAGACGTTTGTTTGGAAAACTCACCAAGTCTCGATTCTGCCACCTCCTACCTCTGTGCAGATACCCCGCCAACCCCCAAGGACAGAAATGACAAGTGTCAAGTTGGCGGGGCGTCGGGCCACCTGCTGCCGGCCATGAGCATCCAAAATCCCCGCAAAAGGGGCATTTTCATTTCTTCATCGGGACTTCCGACAATTGCCGAGGTTCAACTCATTAACGTTGTTCGCAGACACTTGCCAGAAAATGCAAGTGGCCACTTTGCCGGGCCGACTCGCTTGCCCAAGCGGGAAACCATCAACCGAAGGCCCGGTAAGGCGGCCGAATCTGACCTCATAGACTTCCACACAACGGGACTTTTGACTTTCCCGGCCGCGGGTGGCCTCCACCCGCCTCAGCCATCAGCCCTGCCTGCCTCCAGCCGCCTTCTGGTTAATGAGTTATCCAGCCTGGCACTTCGGTTGCGCCAGCGAGACCAAGTCTCGGCTTTGGTTAATGATTTGAGCCGAACCGACCTGCCCCCCGCCCCCGCGGGCTGAACTCGGGCAGGTCTGCCGATTTCCCGACTCCTTTCGGGGCCTAATCGCGTCGCGCGAGCCGCCTGGCGCGATCGGGGACCATGCCCCGGCCTCTGCCAGGCCTCGGGCAGCCGCTTTTGAAGCCCGACCAAAAACCCGAAAAATGGGCAAAAAGGGAATAAATTCCCGCCCAAAAAGGGTGAATAGTCGGTTGGGCGGCAGCCCTGGTCGGTCTCTGCAGACCTGGAGGCTCGAGACGTTTGTTTGGAAAACTCACCAAGTCTCGATTCTGCCACCTCCTACCTCTGTGCAGATACCCCGCCAACCCCCAAGGACAGAAATGACAAGTGTCAAGTTGGCGGGGCGTCGGGCCACCTGCTGCCGGCCATGAGCATCCAAATCCCGCAAAAGGGGCATTTTCATTTCTTCATCGGGACTTCCGACAATTGCCGAGGTTCAACTCATTAACGTTGTTCGCAGGACACTTGCCAGAAAATGCAAGTGGCACTTTGCCGGGCCGACTCGCTTGCCCAAGCGGGAAACCATCAACCGAAGGCCCGGTAAGGCGGCCGAATCTGACCTCATAGACTTCCACACAACGGGACTTTTGACTTTCCCGGCCGCGGGTGGCCTCCACCCGGCCTCAGCCATCAGCCCTGCCTGCCTCCAGCCGCCTTCTGGTTAATGAGTTATCCAGCCTGGCACTTCGGTTGCGCCAGCGAGACCAAGTCTCGGCTTTGGTTAATGATTTGAGCCGAACCGACCTGCCCCCCGCCCCGCGGGCTGAACTCGGGCAGGTCTGCCGATTTCCCGACTCCTTTCGGGGCCTAATCGCGTCGCGCGAGCCGCCTGGCGCGATCGGGGACCATGCCCCGGCCTCTGCCAGGCCTCGGGCAGCCGCTTTTGAAGCCCGACCAAAAACCCGAAAAATGGGCAAAAAGGGAATAAATTCCCGCCCAAAAAGGGTGAATAGTCGGTTGGGCGGCAGCCCTGGTCGGTCTCTGCAGACCTGGAGGCTCGAGACGTTTGTTTGGAAAACTCACCAAGTCTCGATTCTGCCACCTCCTACCTCTGTGCAGATACCCCGCCAACCCCCAAGGACAGAAATGACAAGTGTCAAGTTGGCGGGGCGTCGGGCCACCTGCTGCCGGCCATGAGCATCCAAATCCCCGCAAAAGGGGCATTTTCATTTCTTCATCGGGACTTCCGACAATTGCCGAGGTTCAACTCATTAACGTTGTTCGCAGACACTTGCCAGAAAATGCAAGTGGCCACTTTGCCGGGCCGACTCGCTTGCCCAAGCGGGAAACCATCAACCGCAGGCCCGGTAAGGCGGCCGAATCTGACCTCATAGACTTCCACACAACGGGACTTTTGACTTTCCCGGCCGCGGGTGGCCTCCACCCGGCCTCAGCCATCAGCCCTGCCTGCCTCCAGCCGCCTTCTGGTTAATGAGTTATCCAGCCTGGCACTTCGGTTGCGCCAGCGAGACCAAGTCTCGGCTTTGGTTAATGATTTGAGCCGAACCGACCTGCCCCCCGCCCCCCCCGGGCTGAACTCGGGCAGGTCTGCCGATTTCCCGACTCCTTTCGGGGCCTAATCGGGTCGCGCGAGCCGCCTGGCGCGATCGGGGACCATGCCCCGGCCTCTGCCAGGCCTCGGGCAGCCGCTTTTGAAGCCCGACCAAAAACCCGAAAAATGGGCAAAAGGGAATAAATTCCCGCCCAAAAAGGGTGAATAGTCGGTTGGGCGGCAGCCCTGGTCGGTCTCTGCAGACCTGGAGGCTCGAGACGTTTGTTTGGAAAACTCACCAAGTCTCGATTCTGCCACCTCCTACCTCTGTGCAGATACCCCGCCAACCCCCAAGGACAGAAATGACAAGTGTCAAGTTGGCGGGGCGTCGGGCCACCTGCTGCCGGCCATGAGCATCCAAATCCCCGCAAAAGGGGCATTTTCATTTCTTCATCGGGACTTCCGGCAATTTCCAAGGTTCAACTCATTAACGTTGTTCGCAGACACTTGCCAGAAAATGCAAGTGGCCACTTTGCCGGGCCGACTCGCTTGCCCAAGCGGGAAACCATCAACCGAAGGCCCGGTAAGGCGGCCGAATCTGACCTCATAGACTTCCACACAACGGGACTTTTGACTTTCCCGGCCGCGGGTGGCCTCCACCCGGCCTCAGCCATCAGCCCTGCCTGCCTCCAGCCGCCTTCTGGTTAATGAGTTATCCAGCCTGGCACTTCGGTTGCGCCAGCGAGACCAAGTCTCGGCTTTGGTTAATGATTTGAGCCGAACCGACCTGCCCCCGCCCCCCCGGGCTGAACTCGGGCAGGTCTGCCGATTTCCCGACTCCTTTCGGGGCCTAATCGGGTCGCGCGAGCCGCCTGGCGCGATCGGGGACCATGCCCCGGCCTCTGCCAGGCCTCGGGCAGCCGCTTTTGAAGCCCGACCAAAAACCCGAAAAATGGGCAAAAAGGGAATAAATTCCCGCCCAAAAAGGGTGAATAGTCGGTTGGGCGGCAGCCCTGGTCGGTCTCTGCAGACCTGGAGGCTCGAGACGTTTGTTTGGAAAACTCACCAAGTCTCGATTCTGCCACCTCCTACCTCTGTGCAGATACCCCGCCAACCCCCAAGGACAGAAATGACAAGTGTCAAGTTGGCGGGGCGTCGGGCCACCTGCTGCCGGCCATGAGCATCCAAATCCCCGCAAAAGGGGCATTTTCATTTCTTCATCGGGACTTCCGGCAATTTCCGAGGTTCAACTCATTAACGTTGTTCGCAGACACTTGCCAGAAAATGCAAGTGGCCACTTTGCCGGGCCGACTCGCTTGCCCAAGCGGGAAACCATCAACCGAAGGCCCGGTAAGGCGGCCGAATCTGACCTCATAGACTTCCACACAACGGGACTTTTGACTTTCCCGGCCGCGGGTGGCCTCCACCCGGCCTCAGCCATCAGCCCTGCCTGCCTCCAGCCGCCTTCTGGTTAATGAGTTATCCAGCCTGGCACTTCGGTTGCGCCAGCGAGACCAAGTCTCGGCTTTGGTTAATGATTTGAGCCGAACCGACCTGCCCCCCGCCCCCCCCGGGCTGAACTCGGGCAGGTCTGCCGATTTCCCGACTCCTTTCGGGGCCTAATCGGGTCGCGCGAGCCGCCTGGCGCGATCGGGGACCATGCCCCGGCCTCTGCCAGGCCTCGGGCAGCCGCTTTTGAAGCCCGACCAAAAACCCGAAAAATGGGCAAAAAGGAATAAATTCCCGCCCAAAAAGGGTGAATAGTCGGTTGGGCGGCAGCCCTGGTCGGTCTCTGCAGACCTGGAGGCTCGAGACGTTTGTTTGGAAAACTCACCAAGTCTCGATTCTGCCACCTCCTACCTCTGTGCAGATACCCCGCCAACCCCCAAGACAGAAATGACAAGTGTCAAGTTGGCGGGGCGTCGGGCCACCTGCTGCCGGCCATGAGCATCCAAATCCCCGCAAAAGGGGCATTTTCATTTCTTCATCGGGACTTCCGGCAATTTCCAAGGTTCAACTCATTAACGTTGTTCGCAGACACTTGCCAGAAAATGCAAGTGGCCACTTTGCCGGGCCGACTCGCTTGCCCAAGCGGGAAACCATCAACCGAAGGCCCGGTAAGGCGGCCGAATCTGACCTCATAGACTTCCACACAACGGGACTTTTGACTTTCCCGGCCGCGGGTGGCCTCCACCCGGCCTCAGCCATCAGCCCTGCCTGCCTCCAGCCGCCTTCTGGTTAATGAGTTATCCAGCCTGGCACTTCGGTTGCGCCAGCGAGACCAAGTCTCGGCTTTGGTTAATGATTTGAGCCGAACCGACCTGCCCCCCGCCACCGCGGGCTGAACTCGGCAAGGTCTGCCGATTTCCCGACTCCTTTCGGGGCCTAATCGGGTCGCGCGAGCCACCTGGCGCGATCGGGGCCCATGCCCCGGCCTCTGCCAGGCCTCGGGCAGCCGCTTTTGAAGCCCGACCAAAAACCCGAAAAATGGGCAAAAAGGGAATAAATTCCCGCCCAAAAAGGGTGAATAGTCGGTTGGGCGGCAGCCCTGGTCGGTCTCTGCAGACCTGGAGGCTCGAGACGTTTGTTTGGAAAACTCACCAAGTCTCGATTCTGCCACCTCCTACCTCTGTGCAGATACCCCGCCAACCCCCAAGGACAGAAATGACAAGTGTCAAGTTGGCGGGGCGTCGGGCCACCTGCTGCCGGCCATGAGCATCCAAATCCCCGCAAAAGGGGCATTTTCATTTCTTCATCGGGACTTCCGGCAATTTCCAAGGTTCAACTCATTAACGTTGTTCGCAGACACTTGCCAGAAAATGCAAGTGGCCACTTTGCCGGGCCGACTCGCTTGCCCAAGCGGGAAACCATCAACCGAAGGCCCGGTAAGGCGGCCGAATCTGACCTCATAGACTTCCACACAACGGGACTTTTGACTTTCCCGGCCGCGGGTGGCCTCCACCCGGCCTCAGCCATCAGCCCTGCCTGCCTCCAGCCGCCTTCTGGTTAATGAGTTATCCAGCCTGGCACTTCGGTTGCGCCAGCGAGACCAAGTCTCGGCTTTGGTTAATGATTTGAGCCGAACCGACCTGCCCCCCGCCCCCGCGGGCTGAAGTCGGGCAGGTCTGCCGATTTCCCGACTCCTTTCGGGGCCTAATCGGGTCGCGCGTGCCGCCTGGCGCGATCGGGGCCCATGCCCCGGCCTCTGCCAGGCCTCGGGCAGCCGCTTTTGAAGCCCGACCAAAAACCCGAAAAATGGGCAAAAAGGGAATAAATTCCCGCCCAAAAAGGGTGAATAGTCGGTTGGGCGGCAGCCCTGGTCGGTCTCTGCAGACCTGGAGGCTCGAGACGTTTGTTTGGAAAACTCACCAAGTCTCGATTCTGCCACC
>NW_027253688.1:0-13290 GCF_044704955.1 Pristiophorus japonicus
GGAGAGGCTGGAAGGAGGCACCCCTGCTCCTCTTCCCCGGCCCTTCGATCATTGAGTGCACCCCACCCATGCTCCTCCATCCCTTGCCACGTTCCCCCTCCATCCTTGCCACGTTCCCCCTCCATCCCTTGCCACGTTCCCCCTCCATCCCTTGCCACGTTCCCCCTCCATCCTTGCCACGCTTCCCCCCTCCATCCCTTGCCACCCTCCCCCCTCCATCCCTTGCCCACCCTCCCCCTCCATCCCTTGCCACCCTCCCCCTCCATCCCTTGCCACCCCCCCTCCATCCCTTGCCACCCTCCCGCACCCCCCGCCACCCTCCCCCCTCCATCCCTTGCCACCCTCCCCCCTCCATCCCTTGCCACCCTCCCCCCTCCATCCCTTGCCACGCTCCCCCCTCCATCCCTTGCCACCCTCCCCCCCTCCAGCCCTGGCCACCCTCCCCCCCCCCCCCGCCTGGCCACCCTCCCCCCCCCCCCCCCCCCCCCAGCCCTGACCACCCCCCCCCCAGCCCTGGCCACCCTCCCCCCCCCCCCCCCCCAGCCCTTGCCACCCTCCAGCCCTTGCCACCCTCCAGCCCTTGCCACCCTCCAGCCCTTGCCACCCTCCAGCCCTTGCCACCCTCCCCCTCCAGCCCTTGCCACCCTCCCCCTCCAGCCCTTGCCACCCTCCCAGCCCTTGCCACCCTCCTCCTCCAGCCCTTGCCACCCTCCAGCCCTTGCCACCCTCCCCCTCCAGCCCTTGCTACCCTCCCCCCTCCAGCCCTTGCCCCCCTCCCCCCTCCCCCCTCCGTCCCTTGCCCCCCTCCCCCCTCGCCCCCCTCCCCCCTCTCCCCCTCCCCCCTCCCCCTCCTTGCCCCCTCCCCCCTCCGTCCCTTGCCCCCTCCCCCCTCCGTCCCTTGCCCCCCTCCCCCCTCCGTCCCTTGCCCCCTCCCCCCTCCGTCCCTTGCCCCTCCCCCCTCCGTCCCTTGCCCCCTCCCCCCTCCGTCCCTTGCCCCCTCCCCCCTCCGTCCCTTGCCCCCCTCCCCCTCCGTCCCTTGCCCCCCTCCCCCCTCCGTCCCTTGCCCCCCTCCCCCCTCCGTCCCTTGCCCCCCTCCCCCTCCGTCCTTGCCCCCCTCCCCCCTCCGTCCCTTGCCCCCTCCCCCCTCCGTCCCTTTCCCCCCTCCGTCCCTTTCCCCCCTCCGTCCCTTTCCCCCCTCCGTCCCTTGCCCCCCTCCGTCCCTTGCCCCCCGTCCTCCCCTCCCTGCCCCCCTCCGTCCCTTGCCCCCTCCCCTCCGTCCCTTGCCCCCCTCCCCCCTCCCGTCCTCTTGCCCCCCTCCCCCCTCCGTCCCTTGCCCCCCTCCCCCCTCCGTCCCTTGCCCCCCTCCCTCCCGTCCCTTGCCCCCTCCCCCCTCCGTCCCTTGCCCCCCTCCCCCCTCCGTCCCTTGCCCCCCTCCCCCCTCCGTCCCTTGCCCCCCTCCCCCCTCCGTCCCTTGCCCCCTCCCCCCTCCGTCCCTTGCCCCCCTCCCCCCTCCGTCCCTTGCCCCCCTCCCCCCTCCGTCCCTTGCCCCCCTCCCCCCTCCGTCCCTTGCCCCCTCCCCCCTCCGTCCTTGCCCCCTCCCCCCTCCGTCCCTTGCCCCCCTCCCCCCTCCGTCCCTTGCCCCCCTCCCCCCTCCGTCCCTTGCCCCCCTCCCCCCTCCGTCCCTTGCCCCCCTCCCCCTCCGTCCCTTGCCCCCTCCCCCCTCCGTCCCTTGCCCCCCCTCCCCCTCCGTCCCTTGCCCCCCCTCCGTCCCTTGCCCCCCTCCGTCCCTTGCCCCCTCCGTCCCTTGCCCCCCTCCGTCCCTTGCCCCCTCCGTCCCTTGCCCCCCTCCGTCCCTTGCCCCCTCCGTCCCTTGCCCCCCTCCGTCCCTTGCCCCCCTCCGTCCCTTGCCCCCCTCCGTCCCTTGCCCCCCTCCGTCCCTTGCCCCCCTCCGTCCCTTGCCCCCCTCCGTCCCTTGCCCCCCTCCGTCCCTTGCCCCCCTCCGTCCCTTGCCCCCCTCCGTTCCCTTGCCCCCCTCCGTCCCTTGCCCCCTCCGTCCCTTGCCCCCCTCCGTCCCTTGCCCCCCTCCGTCCCTTGCCCCCTCCGTCCCTTGCCCCCCTCCGTCCCTTGCCCCCCTCCGTCCCTTGCCCCCCTCCGTCCCTTGCCCCCCTCCGTCCCTTGCCCCCTCCGTCCCTTGCCCCCCTCTCCCCTCCCCTCCCCTCCCCTTCCCTCCCCTTCCCTCCCCTCCATCCCTTGCCACGCTCCTTCTCCCCCCCCCTCCCCTCCCTTTGCCACGCTCTCCCCCCCTCCTCCCCACCCCGGTTGCCACGCTCTCCCCCCCTCCTCCCCACCCCGGTTGCCACGCGCCTCCCACCCCGGTTGCCACGCGCCTCCCACCCCCTCCCGGTACCCACGCCCCCCAGCCCCCTGTACCCACGCCCCCGCACCCGGTATCCACGCCCCCTCCCCTCCCCTCCCTCCTCCCCTCCCCTCCCCTCCCCTCCCCTCCCCTCCCCTCCCCTCCCCTCCCCTCCCCTCCCCTCCCCTCCCTCCCAGTATCCTCACCCCCCTCCCCTCCCCGTACCCACGCTCCACCCCCCCCCTTCCCGGTATCCACGCCCACCCCCCCCAGGGAGTCTACGCTGCGGCACTCCACGCCACGCATGGTCCAGGAGGACCGGAGAATTGCTGCAGAATATTCCGGTGCACCTTCGAGCCCAGGCAGGTCTCGTAGGTGCGCCGTTTTCACCAGATGCCGAAACTTGGGCCCAGTGTGAGGTCATCCACTTTGGAACTACGGAGATGCAACAGAGTATTTTCTAAATGGCAAGCAGCTAGGAATTGGAAGAGAAGAGAGGTTTAGGGGTCCAAGTACAGAAATCACTAAAAGCTGTGGACAGGTACAAAATGTAATTAAGAATGTTGATCTTTATCTCAAGTTGCCTGGAATAAGAAGTGGTGGATGTTATATTACAGCTGCACGGAGTTCTGGTCAGACCCCATCTGGAGTACTGTCGCAGCTCAGGAAGGATGTATTGGCCTTGGGAGGGGATGCAGTGCAGATTCAACAGAATGATACCGAGGCTATTGGGGTTAAATTATGAGCTCAGTTTGCATAGACTGGCTTGTATTTCCTTGAATATAAAAGATTGAGGGATGATCTAATTGAGGTGTTTAAGTTGATCAAAGGAGTTGACAGGGTAGATAGAGAGAAACTATTTCCTCTGGTGGGAAGTCCAAAACAAGGGGGCATAACCTTAAAATTAGAGCTAGGTCAATCAGAGGTGATGTTAGAAAGCATTTCTTCACACAAAGGGTAGTGGAAATCTGGAGCTCTCTCTCCGCCGCCCCCCCCCCCCCACCCCAAAGCTGTTGAGGCTCGATTAATTGAAAATTTCAAAACTGAGTGATAGATTTTTGTTAGACAAGGATATCGAAGGTTATGGAACCAAGGCAGGTAAATGGAGTTCAGATAGAGATCAGGCATGATCTAATTAAATGGTGCAACAGACTCGAGGGGCTGATTGGCCTACTTCTGCTCTTACGTTCTTACATTGTTATGACTGTTTCAGTACTCCTCTGACCAACCTGCCATTTTTCATCCTCTGTAAACTTCAACTCATCCAAAACTCTGCTGCCTGCATCCTGTCCTGCACCAGATCCTGCTCGCCTATCCCTCCTGTCCTACCTTGCACTGACTCACAGTCTCAACACCTCCAAATTAGGTCAGCTGCTCTACTTCTATCAACCTGTTGTCATTATTTCTTACTGCTTATCTGACATTAAGATGAACCAAACTATCTCCAGCTTAATGTCAGCAAACAGAAACCATTCACTTAGTCTTCTGGCAACATCTACATACTTTCAATCTCAACTCCATCTCTCGGCTGCCACCTCACACTTGATCCAGAAGTGTGGAAGTTCAACAATAACAACTTGTATTTATATAGCACCTTTAATGTGGTAAAACGTCTCAAGGAGCTTCACAGAAGCGTTATCAAACAAAATTTGACACTGACCCAGAAGGCGATATTAGGGAATAAGCTTGGTCAAAAAGTTAGATTTTGAGGAGCGCTTTAAAGGAGGACAAAGAGTTAGAAGCTAGAGAGATGGAGAGGTTTAGGGAGGGAATTAGAGCTTAGGGCCTTGAAGGCAGCTGAAGGCATGGCCGCCAATGGTTGTGTGATTAAAATCGGGGATGCTCCAGAGCCAGAATTGGAGGAGCACAGATAACTCGGATGATATTAAGGCTGGAGGAGATTACAGAGAGGCAAGGCCATGGAGGGATTTGAAAACGAGGATGAGAATTTTAAATCGAGGTGTTGCTTAACCGAGAGCCAGTGTAGGTCAGCGAGCACAGTGGTGATGGGTGAATGGGACTTGGTGTGAATTCGGACACAGCAGCAGAGTTTTGGATGACTTCAAGTTTACGTAGAGTAGAATGTGGGAGACCATTGCCTAAGCTCAGCTTCCTCCTCCATATCTGATTTGTTGACTAGACTGCTTTCTTCATGTCTGCACATTGCATGCCATTGCCCCCACCCCTCCTTCTCCACTGCTGAAACACCCCTTCCTTGCTGGCCACCCAGCTACTACCATTCATAAACTACAAGTGATCCCACCTTGCTGAGGCTTGCATCTCATCATTCTTGTCTTTACAAAGCTCCACTGGCTTCCCATGTGCAAGGGAGTCCCCCCTTCTTCAGTCATCTTGCTTGCCCATTTCCTTAAGCATCTCTACTTTTCCATCCCTCTCCCCGAGTTCAAAACCTCCTTAGAACCTTCCTCCTGACCTTGCTTTTTGCCTCTTCTGGCCGCCTTCCTTTATCTTTTTTCTCTCCATCCCCACCCCCTTACTGTCTACTCATGATCAACTGCCCTGTCAAGAGCTTTGAGACTTCTCCACATTCATCATCATCATAGGCGGTCCCTTGAACGAGGATGACTTGCTTCCACATGAGTTCACATGTTTCAATGAAGGACCCGATGTTTCAGTCCTGAACCCCAGTTGAGGGGGTGGAAGATGCCTGTGTGTGGATTTTTTTTAACGTGTGGTGACCGTTGTACATCAACCACTACACGGGCTTGATAGAACTAGGTCTTTATCCAGTGGCAAGGCTTAACCAGGACGACTGGAGACCTGCTCTGCTGCACGGACCTATTGCGCGCACATATTGCAGTGTGTGCAGGCCCGTGCTGCCCCTGGACCCTCTGCTCGTCTGGGCCCCGTACCCTCATTCGCCGCACATGAGTACGGTTTCCCCCTCTCTTTCCCCCCCCCCCCCCCCCCCCACTTTTACAGATAACTTCAACAAAAATTGTTGTTGAATTTGCACAGGACTTATAAGCACCCACTTCACAAATGTCTAAATTTTAACCACATACACCTCCTGCTCTTTACCCCTAACGAAAGACTGGTTTGTTCAAACCTAGGTAGATGGTGTGCTTGCAAAAATGCTGAACATTTACCATTTTTATTACAAATACAAGAAACTAAAGCACTGGAAGGGAACATTTGGCCTGTCAATCCCGCTCCTTTCAACAGATGCATATAATTCTCACCTTCATGGATTCACCCCGATTTATTTACTCGTGATTATTTACCTCCCTTAGAAATAGTACAACTTCCAAGATGCATCATAAAACTTCTCTCTACTTTTGCCATTTTCTAGTCGGTGAAATCAGAGGCGCATGCTTAAAAAGTAACCACCCATCTACGATCACTGGCAGACTGTTGATTAATCTGCCACATGAAGCATATCTCCTTGGGTGAGGAGGCATTGGTCTGCCACAACATGTGCAACTTTACCCCAATAGGAATCAGCATCTTCCAGAAAAGGGGGGGGGGGGGGTGGTGGGGAGGTTGAATTAATATATTTCTCTACATTAGGAGCACTGTGGAAATGCAAGTTGTTGATGAGGGTAAGTTTGCAGATTTGTTCGTGAAGTTCTGACAGCTCGGTGGGGGGAAGCCTTTCTCTTATACTTTTGACATTTTGAAGTGCGGCAGACTTTTATGTAGGTAGATATAAATGCAAAGGTCAGTTAAAGAAGCATATGATACAAAGGGATGATGGGGTAAGTACACACCATTCATTGTATTGCACTGCACTAATGTTTTCCTTCAACTTTTTGAGTGTGGCAGATGAGTTATTTTCCAGGTGTTGGCCTCAGGGCAATGATGGGTATATCCATTTGGCAGTCTTCTTCCTACTTTTGATCCCTAAAACCATTTCTATGTCAGTCTTCAAAGTCTGGGCTTTTGATTCACTGAAATTTTGAAACTGATGAAAATGCAGTTTTTCAAACTTGCTTTCAGCTAACAAAATGACGGGCAGAAGAAAACACATTGGGGAAATAAAAGCATTTATTTAAATTTGATATTTTAGAGGGAAAATAAAGCTTAAGGTAGGTTATATAGGGGAAAATATTACTTTAATATTATTAGAGAAAATAATGAGGGGAAAATAAGAGCTATATGATGAGCAGCATTATAGTGTTCAAATTTTATTGTTTGCTCATAGTTTAGTGTTTAAGTTAAAATAGTTGCTTGAGCAGCTTCATTACTGTAATAGTATTTTCTGCTTGACTGCTGCCCAGGGAGACTTGGAGTTGATGTAATCAGGTAATAGCACATATTGCCTTTTGAATATTCAATTTCTACAAGATCACTTTCACATTATGCAAAACCAGAGCAGAATAAAACAATGGATGTGTCAATGGAGTCTTTAATTTTCTAGCAGCTAAGTTTATATTTCCATATAAATTTTTGGCCTCCTTTCAGGAGTTCCTTACTGAGGCTTTGCAACAAATCTTGACTTATGTGGACTTAACACAAAGCTGTGTCTATCTAGAAATGCAAGTTGATATGGACAGATGCCACTTAGTGTTACTGTAACAGCATTTTTATGGTTGCCACTTTTTCCTGTACAGTATTTTCACAGTAAAAAAAAAATTGGTAATTGTTGCCAGAATGTCTCAAAATAGTATTTTGCATAAGTTCTTAACCATGTGATAGGTTTTCAGCACCACAAATGCTAATAATTATTAATTACATACCACCCCTATTGAGAGCACAAATTGAATCAGAGATCTATCGTCTATGGCTCAGCTGTACCCCTCCATTTTCAACTGTGCCAATGGAAGACCACTTTAATTAACACTCTGGATGTCCTAACTCAAAATAAAATGATTGTAAAGACTGAATCATGTTGAAGAAGAAACTGTAAACTGAAGGATCAGAAGTCTAATTGTATCAAACTTGTGTTTTTAAACAAAAGGTGAACCAGGTTCAAAAGTCCGGGCTCTTATTGATAAAGAGGATTTTACTGCCAGAATTGTTACTGATGAAGGAGAGTATAACATAGAGGTATTCATGATTTTAATTTACCTTTTTTTTAAAAGTCAAGTCTTGAAACCCTGTAGTCTGCAGAACTTAATAGAAGTTCAACACAAAACCTATGTAATGCGGTAAAGCAGAATGACGCTTAAAAATGCATACATTAGAGTTAAAAAGTTGAAGGATATTGGATTTTAATACACGTATGAACCATTAAGTTTACAGCACAGAAGGAGGCCATTTGGTTTATCGTGTCTGTGCCAGCTCTTTGCAGGAGTGGTCCAAAACTAATCCCACCACCCACTCTCTCATCGTAGTCCTGTATCTTCCTCTGCTTCAAATCTTCCCTAATTTTTCCTTAAAAGATGCAGTAATCTCTTCCTCAACCACTCACTGTTCCATCCTCCCACAACCCGCTGCATAAAGACAGTTCTCCTGCCCCCCCTCTCCTCACTCGCTTAGTGATGATTTTAAATTGATGACTATTTGTCACTGATACTTCAACCAGAAGAAATTGTCTTTCCTTATTTACTCTGTAAAATCCTCATTATTTTAATTTCCTCTCCTAAATGTCTTCTTAGCCTTCTCTGCACCAATTAAAACAGTCCTAGTACATCAAGTCTCTCCTGATTACTATAGTTACCCATTCTTTGTATCATCGTGGTAAACCTACACACTCTAGGTCTTTAGCATTCTTTTTATAATGTACCCAAAATTGCACACACAACTCTGGCCTAACCAGCGTTTTTTTACAAATTTATCATTATTTCTTTATTCTTATACTCTATGCCAATGTTCCCTATTCAAAATATCGTGCATCCACAGCGAGCCAGTTGTGCAGAACCTCCAAAGTGCAGCTTAAAGGGAACATTGCTCGATGCCCCTATTTATAAAGTCAAAAATGCTGTTGGCCTTTTTTATGGCTAAGATATGCTCATGAAGCATTTGTATTCTATTCTATTTGCTTGTGTGGAGCACTGTAGAAAAGTATCAGTTATTGGATCCAATTCAACCCTGAGCTGAGCTTTAAATCTCACACTCGACTCATTGCCAAGACTGTCTGTTTTCAACTACACAACATTGTCTGTCTCTCTGCCACTGAAACTTTTATTCATGCTTTTGTCATCTCTAGACTCAATTATTCCAATGTCCTCATTTCTGGCTGCTAATCCTTCACCCTCTATAAACTTTTACTTCTGAAGCGCAACTAATTGTGTTCTGCTTGCCCATTACCCCATCCTCATTGACTTACACTGACACTTTGACCTTCAATGTATTACAGGGTATGTTTAAATTTTGTCTTTGTCTTCAAATCCTTCCATGGCCTTGCTCCACCCTACCTTTGCAACCTCCTCTAATCTATTGTCTCCCTCCTCACTGTTCAGTCTCCTGACTCTAGCCTATTCTGCAACACCGCTACCTTCGTTCCATAATTGGTGACCGAGCCTTCACTCTGGAAGTCCATTCCTCTTTGCCTTTATCTCTCTCTCTTTCACTCTTCCTTTAAAAGCCCCCTAAAAAGTCCTCTTTTGAACCAGGCTTTGTTACACCTCAGTATATTTCCATTTGTGAAGGACGTTGGGACTGTATATTTGTGTCTAAAAATAAATACTTTCATTTATATAACGCCTTTCACCAACTCAGGACATCCCACAACGCTTTACAGCCAATTAAGTACTTTTGAAGTGTAGTCACTATTATAATATAGGAAACGCACTATATAAATGCAGGTTCTTTTAACTTTAGCAGATCCTTTTATATTAAAATTGTTGAAAGTGAGTTGTAAGATCTCAGTTAGATTTTTACTCGTATTTATTTGTGCTGGCGGTAACTTTTTAATTCCGGTTTCTAGCCACTATGGAGGTTTATTGACTCTGCGCCTATTGAAAAATTGTTGGCATACAAATCTGAAAATGTCCGGGAAATTGGGCGATTAAAGTCATCGAATGTTTGTGGTTATATAAAGCTGAATGATTCTGAGCTTTTGCCAGAAGAAGTTGACGATGAGGGGGAGGATGATTTTGATATAGATGCGTCTACAGGTAGGTGTATTTGAGAAACTGCTGTCTTGTGTTGATTTTCTGTTACATGGTGGTCTCCATTTTGTAAAATGGTCTTCAGCCAATATGCTGTTGGCATTCTGGTTTCAAGCCGATATAGAAATTTATTGGCTCTGCGTTGTTGAAATATTGGTGCACAACTCTCGAGATGTTTTGGGAAAGGCCTTTTCTTAATAGTACTAGACGTGTTTGGCTTGCTACCCTCCCATTTCCTCTGAAATTATTTATGCAGGTTTTTAAATTCTATAATCATTACTGAAACCCCTTCTTAGTCACTAGCAATACAGTACCTCTTTTGCGAGCCTAAGAGTTGTGCTCACTTTGTGGATATTCCACACGCATTTTGCAAACTGAGGTAAAATACAGAGCTAGTGTTGCCTTTTGTGGAACATACCGCACCTAAATATTGATCAGAGATGACTGATATTAAAGGGTTAAAAATCCTCAGGATATATCACTTATGGTTTCTTGTACTCAGTTTGTACAGTTTATAGGAACATTTACCCTTTGGTAATATCATGTTTGATTTAAAACCATTCATTAGTGTATGCACATCATTTTGTAAAGGGCGCTTGGATATTGAGCCCTCAGCTGAGAACTTGGATTGTACCATAGAAATAGAGCAGAGTTCTTCTGAAGTTGATGAACTCTTCATCTATTGAATGGCTCCTTTGCATTAAGATATTGTTCTTAAAATTGTGCAGTAACATTTTGTTTCTGTTCTTGTACTACTTTCGATTCCCTTTTGTTTTATGAAGGTACAGGGAACGTGGACTTGTGCCTCTGCTGTCAAAAGGATAGACAGGTGAACTATCCCTATATCTCCATCAATGCCCACTTTGGCTCCTAGGAATTACTGCCCAGGCAGGACATCTCTATTATGTTGTGTAATAGAAACAGGCAAGATAGATGGATAAATTGAGTTATGTAACGATTTGAACACTTATTTTATACATTTTATTTATTACATTGGAACGATGAGAGGAAATATGATCCAAGTATTTAAAATAACCAGTAGGTGGATGTAGAGAGGCATTTTGTGTTGAAGTAGAAAGAGGATGAGGAGTGGGTTTTATAAGCTAAGAAAGCAATGTGAAATAATTGAAGAAGTTTCTTCCTTAGTCAGTCATTGCATACAAATTCAGAAATTAGTTGGATATAATGTTATAGTTTCTGAGCACACTTCTGATGCAAAGCTTTTCTGTTGATCAGAAAGCACATACTGATGTAAAGTGTTTACTTTTCCTTCTCATTAATGGAAGGGTACTCAGGTCTCTTTGGAAACCGTTGCATTTGGCATAGTCAATGACGACTGAATGAGGTTAATGCATTCAAAAAGAAAATAGGCACATTCCAGATTCACAGAAAGCAGAGTTGAATTAAGATGCCGCCAAGAACATTCTTGGCCTCTGCAGCATCTACACACCTTACTCTCTTCTTCTCCTCCCCCCCCCCCCCCCCCCCCCCCGCCTTCCTGCTCTATTAAAACCTACCCTGTTGGGGAACTGGCATGCTGTTCTCCAGTGCTGGGACTTACAAAAGCCTTATTCTTATGGGATCAGGTGTAGGGGGTTTGAATTCCTCAGGTTATAACAGGCGGGAAGCCTATTGAACATGGCTCACTGCCTCTGGCGAGGGTCCTATATTCGACTGGGGAATCTAGGTGCAGGCCCATGCTTTAATGAGCCCCGGGAAAAAGACGGATATGATACGAACTGGAGGATTATAGGCTCAATTTTCCCCAAAGCTTTTTTTTGGTATATTGAAGAGTTAGGCCCATCTTTATGGGGCCCAAGTACGCCAAAAAAAAATGTTCTAAATTTCCCCATTTGATTTCTTCATTTTGGCGCAGCCTAACCTGTCCTTTAGTTTTGGGGGTGGAGCCTTGATCTGCGCCAAAAAGATTGGGTTGCCACAGTAACCAAGGACGCAATGCGGGCTGAGGCTGCAAAGTGAAACATACAGCCAGCTCGCAACACTAAAATGCATTGCAGCAACTTAAAAATACATTATTAAAGTCCCCCCCTCCCGATGCCGATCCCTGCCCCTATCCCAGGGCGAAGGGCGTCCAATCCGCTCCCCTGCCCCTAGCCCTGGCCGAGTGACCTGCTGGTCTGCTCCCCCAACCAAGTGACCTGCCGGTCCGCTCCCAACCAAGTGACCTGTCGTTCCACTCCCACCCTCTCCCAACCAAGTGACCTGCCGGTCCGCTCCCAACCAAGTGACCTGTCGTTCCACTCCCACCCTCTCCCAACCAAGTGACCTGCCGGTCTGCTCTGCCGCCCATAGCCCTGGCCGAAGGGCTTCCCGGTCTGCTCCTGCTCCCTCACCTCGAGTGCCTTGCCGGTCCGCTCCCAGGCCAAAGGGTCTCCCGAACCACTCCCCCGCCCCTAGCATCGAGTGCCTTGCCGGTCCCGTTCCCCTGCCCCTAGCCCTGGCTGAGTAGCCTCCCGGTCCGCTCCCAGCCCCTAGCCTTGGTCGAATGGCATTCTCCCAGTGGCATTCTCCCAGTCCACGCACCTAACTATACCCGAAAGATTTTCTTCCTCTCTCCCTCTCTCGCCCCCGCCCCCCCTCCAGGCATCTGCTACACTTACCTGCACCGATTTCCTCACCTGCGCCGATTTCCTTAACTCTTCAGAAGGTTTTTCCGCAGAGGCCACATACATTGGCCTAAGAAGAACTGGAGTAACTCAGCTGGCCAAACTTGCCTAATTGGCACTGGTGGCAGGTGGCTGAAAAAAAAACTTGCCTAAAAAAATTGTAACTAACTGAGTTACGCTAGGGAAAATTGATTGGGGAAACTGGTTTTTTAACTTGGGCCAAAAAAAGGGGCCCAAATCACTGGGGAAAATTGAGCCCTACGGTTTGTGCCAGGTCCTGAAAAAATACCCAAAGAACAAGAGAAGCTAGTTTCCAGTCCACCTTTTTTCATTCAATATGTTTGAAATGCTCTATTGATTTTAACTACATTTGACAAGATTTCCTGTTCTTAGTCCTTCCTAAATGGAGAGAATTTTTGAATTTATTTTTTGATAAAACACCCTCCAAATTCTTCATCATTTCTTTGCCTACTTTATATTTCTACACTGTAAACCTTTGAATACTGAAATGCAAAGACCCTTGACCTATTATAATCTTTCAATCAATTGGAGATAATTCTGATCTTGATTTTTCTTGCTTTCTGGTCAGTGCCTGCTGTGATAGAGTAGAGGTCATTGATGATTTGATTGAAACATGCTTGTTGCCATTAAAGAAAAACTGAACAAATGAAGAGGATATGTGCTTTGGGTTAATAGAGAAATTGGCACTCATCTTACAGAAACAACATGTTATCTCTGAGTTGATGAGCCAGATAACAGTGTAACTACTTGTACTGCACTTTCTTTTTGACAAACATATGTCTGTTAAGCCCCCCCCCCCCCCATGCTGCGTCTGTCAAGCTCCACACCCCCTCCCCCACGCCCCGGCCCCGAATCATACATTCCTTGTGGTGCCGAGAAGACGGTCCTGAGACTCTAGACTCCACTGAGGCCCCGGGCTCTTTGTCCGCTCGGGCCCCAGGCTCTTCGCCCCCCCCCTTCCACCCCCGACTCTCTCTCCCTCCCCGGGAGGGAGAGAATGGGGAGGGGGGAAAGAGAGAGGGGGTGTGGGGAGGTTAAGAGAGAGGCGGATGGGGGGGGGGGAGGGGGAGTTGAGGAGGGGGGAGTAAAGGAAGGCGGAGAGGGGAGTTGAGGAAGGAGGGGGGGAGTTGGGGGAGGGGGGAGTTGAAGGAAGGGGGAGGGGGGGTGGAGTTGAGGAAGGAAGGGGGAGGGGGGAAAGAGAGAGGGGGTGTGGGGAGGTTAAGAGAGAGGCGGGGGGGGGGAGGGGGAGTTGAGGAGGGGGGAGTAAAGG
>NW_027253689.1:0-10000 GCF_044704955.1 Pristiophorus japonicus
GTCCTTGTCTAAATCGATCGGCATAACCCCCTCTATCCCCTTCTCCCCCATTCGCTTGTCCAGCCGTCCCCTCAAATGCATCGATACGATTTGCCCCAAACCCCTCCCCCGGTGGCAGCGAGTTCCACATTCTCACCGCTCTCTGGGTAAAGAGGTTCCCCCCCGAATTCCCCGTTGGGTTTCTGGGTGACTGACTTATACTGATGGCCTCTCGCCTCCCCTCACAACTGCAAACATTCTCTCTCTCTAGCCAGAACCTTTCCTAATTTTAAACACCGCGATTAGGTCACCCCTCAGCCCGTTCATCCTTTCCTGATATGTACACCCTTGCATTTCTGGTATTGTCCTTGTAAATCTACTCTGCGCCCTCTCCAGTGCCTCGATATCCTTTTTATAATATGGCAACCGCAACTGTGTACGGTGCTCCAAGTGTGGTCTAACCCAGGTATATGGAGACCAGAACTGTGCACGGTGCTCCCAGTGTGGTCTAACCCAGGGATATGGAGACCAGAACTGTGCACGGTGCTCCCAGTGTGGTCTAACCCAGGGATATGGAGACCCAGAACTGTGCACGGTGCTCCCAGTGTGGTCTAACCCAGGGATATGGAGACCAGAACTGTGCACGGTGCTCCCAGTGTGGTCTAACCCAGGGATATGGAGACCAGAACTGTGCAGGGTGCTCCCAGTGTGGTCTAACCCAGGGATATGGAGACCAGAACTGTGCACGGTGCTCCCAGTGTGGTCTAACCCAGGGATATGGAGACCCAGAACTGTGCACGGTGCTCCAAGTGTGGTCTAACCCAGGGATATGGAGACCCAGAACTGTGCACGGTGCTCCCAGTGTGGTCTAACCCAGGGATATGGAGACCAGAACTGTGCACGGTGCTCCCAGTGTGGTCTAACCCAGGGATATGGAGACCCAGAACTGTGCACGGTGCTCCCAGTGTGGTCTAACCCAGGGATATGGAGACCAGAACTGTGCACGGTGCTCCAAGTGTGGTCTAACCAAGGCTTGATACAAGCGCCCCATAACTTTGTTGCTTTTCAATTCTAACCCTAAATGTTGGGGAAGTCCAGAACCAGGGGCGCTCACAGTCTAAGGATAAGGGGTAAGCCATTTAGGACCGAGATGAGGAGAAACTTCTTCACCCAGAGAGTGGTGAACCTGTGCAATTCTCTACCACAGAAAGTAGTTGAGGCCAATTCACTAAATATATTCAAAAAGGGAGTTAGATGAAGTCCTTACTACTCGGGGGATCAAGGGGTATGGCGAGAAAGCAGGAAGGGGGTACTGAAGTTGCGTGTTCAGCCATGAACTCATTGAATGGCGGTGCAGGCTAGAAGGGCTGAATGGCCTGCTCCTGCACCTATTTTCTATGTAAATGTAGTTGCCATAGAGGGAATGGTTCGCCAGATTGATTCGTGGGATGGGGGGGGGGGGGGGGGGATTGTCCGATGAGGAGAGATTGAGTAGATTGGGTTTAGAAGAATGAGAGGGGGATCTCACTGAAACATAAATTCTTACAGGACTTGACCGGGTAGATGCAGGGAGGGAGTTTCCCCCCCCCCCGGGGCTGGGGAGTCGAGAACCAGGGGTCACACAGTCTCAGGATAAGGGGTCGGCCATTTAGGGGACAGAGGTAAGGAGGAATTTCTTCACTCAGAGGGGGGCGAACTCTGGAATTCTCTGCCCCAGAGGGCTGTGGAGCCTCAGTCGTTGAATAACCAAAATTCTCTGGACTCTGGGGAGGTACCAGCGGATTGGAGAGCAGCTAATGTAACGCCTCTGTTTAAAAAAGGGGGCAGACAAAAGGCAGGTAACTATAGGCCGGTTAGTTTAACATCTGTAGTGGGGAAAATGCTTGAAGCTATCATTAAGGAAGAAATAGCGGGACATCGCTATAGGAATAGTGCAATCAAGCAGACGCAACATGGATTCATGAAGGGGAAATCACGTGTAACTAATTTACTGGAATTCTTTGAGGATATCACGAGCATGGTGGATAGAGGTGTACCGATGGATGTGGTGTATTTAGATTTCCAAAAGGCATTCGATAAGGTGCCACACAAAAGGTTACTGCAGAAGATAAAGGTACGCAGAGTCAGAGGAAATGTATTAGCATGGATCGAGAATTGGCTGGCGAACAGAAAGCAGAGAGTCGGGATAAATGGGTCCTTTTCGGGTTGGAAATCAGTGGTTCGTGGTGTGCCACAGGGATCGGTGCTGGGACCACAACTGTTTACAATATAAACAGATGACCTGGAAGAGGGGACAGAGTGTAGTGCAACAAAATTTGCAGATGACACTAAGATTAGTGGGAAAGCGGGTTGTGTAGAGGACACAGAGAGGCTGCAAAGAGATTTGGATAGGTTAAGCGAATGGGCTAAGGTTTGGCAGATGGAATACAATGTCGGAAAGTGTGAGGTCATCCACCTTGGAAAACAAAACAGTAAAAGGGAATATTATTTGAATGGGGAGAAATTACAACATGCTGCGGTGCAGAGGGACCTGGGGGGTCCTTGTGCACGAATCCCAAAAAGTTAGTTTGCAGGTGCAGCAGGTAATCGGGAAGGCGAATGGGATGTTGGCCTTCATTGCGAGAGGGATGGAGTACAAAAGCAGGGAGGTCCTGCTGCAATTGTACAGGGTATTGGTGAGGCCGCACCTGGAGTACTGCGTGCACAGTTTTGGTCACCTTACTTAAGGAAGGATATACTGGCTTTGGAGGGGGTACAGAGACGATTCACTCGGCTGATTCCGGAGATGAGGGGGTTACCTTATGATGGATAGATTGAGTAGACTGGGTCTTTACTCGTTGGAGTTCAGAAGGATGAGGGGGTGATCTTATAGAAACATTTAAAATAATGAAAGGGATAGACAAGATAGAGGCAGAGAGGTTGTTTCCACTGGTCGGGGAGACTAGAACTAGGGGGGCACAGCCTCAAAATACGGGGGGAGCCAATTTAAAACCGAGTTGAGAAGGAATTTCTTCTCCCAGAGGGTTGTGAATCTGTGGAATTCTCTGCCCAGGGAAGCAGTTGAGGCTGGCTCATTGAATGTGTTCAAGTCACAGATAGATAGATGTTTAACCAATAAGGGAATTAAGGGTTACGGGGAGCGGGCGGGTAAGTGGAGCTGAGTCCACGGCCAGATCAGCCATGATCTTGTTGAATGGCGGAGCAGGCTCGAGGGGCTGAATGGCCTCCTCCTGTTCCTAATTCTTATGTTCTTATGTATATTCAAGGTTGAGATCGAGCGATTGTTGGGAGTCGAGGGGGGGGAGATCGAGCGATTGTTGGAGTCGAGGGGGGGGGGGGAGATCGAGCGATTGTTGGAGTCGAGGGGGGGGGGGAGATCGAGCGATTGTTGGAGTCGAGGGGGAGGGGGGAGATCGAGCGATTGTTGGAGTCGAGGGGGAGATCGAGCGATTGTTGGAGTCGAGGGGGAGGGGGAAGATCGAGCGATTGTTGGAGTCGAGGGGGGGGGGGAGATCGAGCGATTGTTGGAGTCGAGGGGGAGGGGGGAGATCGAGCGATTGTTGGAGTCGAGGGGGAGATCGAGCGATTGTTGGAGTCGAGGGGGAGGGGGGAGATCGAGCGATTGTTGGAGTCGAGGGGGGGGGGGAGATCGAGCGATTGTTGGAGTCGAGGGGGGGGGGGAGATCGAGCGATTGTTGGAGTCGAGGGGGGGGGGAGATCGAGCGATTGTTGGAGTCGAGGGGGGGGGGGGGAGATCGAGCGATTGTTGGAGTCGAGGGGGAGGGGGAAGATCGAGCGATTGTTGGAGTCGAGGGGGGGAGGGAGATCGAGCGATTGTTGGAGTCGAGGGGGGGGGGGAGATCGAGCGATTGTTGGAGTCGAGGGGGGGGGGGAGATCGAGCGATTGTTGGAGTCGAGGGGGGGGGGGAGATCGAGCGATTGTTGGAGTCGAGGGGGGGGGGGGAGATCGAGCGATTGTTGGAGTCGAGGGGGGGGGGGAGATCGAGCGATTGTTGGAGTCGAGGGGGGGGGGGGAGATCGAGCGATTGTTGGAGTCGAGGGGGAGGGGGGAGATCGAGCGATTGTTGGAGTCGAGGGGGAGGGGGGAGATCGAGCGATTGTTGGAGTCGAGGGGGAGGGGGGAGATCGAGCGATTGTTGGAGTCGAGGGGGAGGGGGGAGATCGAGCGATTGTTGGAGTCGAGGGGGGGGGGGAGATCGAGCGATTGTTGGAGTCGAGGGGGGGGGGAGATCGAGCGATTGTTGGAGTCGAGGGGGGGGGGGGGAGATCGAGCGATTGTTGGAGTCGAGGGGGAGGGGGGAGATCGAGCGATTGTTGGAGTCGAGGGGGAGGGGGGAGATCGAGCGATTGTTGGAGTCGAGGGGGGGGGGGGAGATCGAGCGATTGTTGGAGTCGAGGGGGAGGGGGGAGATCGAGCGATTGTTGGAGTCGAGGGGGGGGGGGAGATCGAGGGATTGTTGGAGTCGAGGGGGGGGGAGATCGAGCGATTGTTGGGAGTCGAGGGGGGGGAGATCGAGCGATTGTTGGAGTCGAGGGGGGAGGGGGGGAGATCGAGCGATTGTTGGAGTCGAGGGGGAGGGAGATCGAGCGATTGTTGGAGTCGAGGGGGGGGGGGGAGATCGAGCGATTGTTGGAGTCGAGGGGGAGGGGGGAGATCGAGCGATTGTTGGAGTCGAGGGGGAGGGGGGAGATCGAGCGATTGTTGGAGTCGAGGGGGGGGGGGGAGATCGAGCGATTGTTGGAGTCGAGGGGGAGGGGGGAGATCGAGCGATTGTTGGAGTCGAGGGGGGGGAGGAGATCGAGCGATTGTTGGAGTCGAGGGGGAGGGGGAGATCGAGCGATTGTTGGAGTCGAGGGGGAGGGAGATCGAGCGATTGTTGGAGTCGAGGGGGAGGGGGATCGAGCGATTGTTGGAGTCGAGGGGGAGGGGGGAGATCGAGCGATTGTTGGAGTCGAGGGGGGGGGGGGAGATCGAGCGATTGTTGGGAGTCGAGGGGGGGGAGATCGAGCGATTGTTGGAGTCGAGGGGGGAGGAGATCGAGCGATTGTTGGAGTCGAGGGGGGGGGGAGATCGAGCGATTGTTGGAGTCGGGGGGGGGGGGGGGGGGGAGATTGAGCGATTGTTGGAGTCGAGGGGGGGGGAGATCGAGGGATCGGGCGGGGAAAGCGGAACTGAGGTCGACAATGGGACGTGATCTCATCGAATGGCGGAGCAGGCTCGAGGGGAAGAATCCTGCTCCTATTCCTCACGTTCTTATCTCGGCTACGTGAAACTTATTGAAGGTCATAAACACCACACCTTGATCAGAACGCGGGGGCAAGGTTTGCAGAAGCAGTCCGCGATTAGAATGGAGCAGGAGGTCGAGTTGTAATTTGCTTTTGCATTATTTCTGCCAACGTGGCGAACCTCAACAGTTTTCCACATTGTACTCCATCTGCCAAACGTTTGCAGATTTTGTGTGTCCTCCTCACACATTGCTTTTCCTCCCATCTTTGTATCGTCAGCAAACTTGGCTACGTTACACTCGGTCCCTTCTTCCAAGTCGTTAATATCGATTGTAAATAGCTGGGGCCCCAGCACTGATCCCTGCCGCACCCCACTAGTGACTGATTGCCAACCCGAGAATGAACCATTCATCCCGACTCTCTGTTTTCTATTAGTTAACCAATTTTCAATCCATGCCAATACATTAACCCCAAATTCTATGTGCTTCAATTGTGTACACTAACCTCTTACGGGGGACTTTATCAAAATCCAAATACACTACATCCACTGGTTCTCCCTTATCTGCTCTATCAGTTACATCCTCAATAAACTCCCTCTAAAGCAAGTATATCCTTCCTTAGGTAAGGAGACCAAAACTGCACACACTACCCCAGCTGCGGTCTCACCAGGACCCTGTATAACTGTAGTAAGATATCCTTGCACTCGAACCCTCTCGCAATGAAGGCCAGCGTACCACCTGCCTTCTGAACTGCCCGCTGCCCCTGCGTGCTGGCTTTCAATGACTCGGTGCACAAGGACACCCAGGTCCCCTCTGCACCTCGACAAAGCAAACTATGACTGAAAGGGAGAACGATTGCAGTACAGCGGGACCTGGGGGTTACTTGTGCATGAAACACAAAAGGTTAGTCTGCAGGTACAGCAAGTGATCAGGAAGGGCCAATGGTATCTTGGCCTTTATTGCAAAGAGCAAGTTATTATTTAAACGGAGAAAGATTACAAAGTGCGGCAGTACAGCGGGACCTGGGGGTTACTTGTGCATGAAACACAAAAGGTTAGTACGCAGGTACAAGCAAGTGATCAGGAAGGGCCAATGGTATCTTGGCCTTTATTGCAAAGGGGGATGGAGTATAAAAGCAGGGAAGTCTTGCTCCAGTTACACAGGGTATTGGTGAGGCCACACCTGGAGTACTGCGTGCACAGTTTTGCTCTCCTTATTTACGAAAGGACACACTTTGCTTTGGAGGCAGTTCAGAGAAGGTTCACTCGGTCGATTCCGGGGATGAGGGGGTTGACTTATGAGGAAAGGTTGAGGAGGTTGGGCCTCTACTCATTGGAGTTCAGAAGAATGAGAGGTGATCTTATCGAAACGTATCAGATTATGAGGGGGGGCTCGACAAGGTGGATGCAGAGAGGATGTTCCCACTGATGGGGGAGACTAGAACTAGGGGGCATGGTCTTAGAATAAGGGGCCGCCCATTTAAAACTGAGATGAGGAGGAATTTCTTCTCTCAGAAGGTTGTAAATCTGTGGAACTCGCTGCCTCAGAGAGCTGTGGAAGCCGGGACATTGAATATATTTAAGACAGAGATAGACAGTTTCTTAACCGATAAGGGGGTGGGCAGGGAAGTGGAGCTGGGTCCATGATCGGATCAGGCCACGATCGTATTAAATGGCGGAGCAGGGCTCGAGGGGCCGAATGGCCGACTCCTGCTCCTATTTCTGATGTTCGTATCTAGCTTACTAGTCTCCCCCATCAGTGGGAACATCCTCTCTGCATCCACCTTGTCGAGCCCCCTCGTAATCTGACACGTTTCGATAAGATCACCTCTCATTCTTCTGAATTCCAATGAGTAGAGGCCCAACCTCCTCAACCTTTCCTCATAAGTCAACACTTCATCTCCGTAAGGGCCACATCTAACTCCCTTTTGAATATATCCAACGAACTGGCCCCCAACAACTTTCTGTGGTAGAGAATTCCACAGGTTCACAATTCTCTGGGTGAAGAAGTTTCTCCTCATCTCGGTCCTAAATGGCTTACCCCTTATCCTTAGACTGTGTGAGCCCTGGTTCTGGACTTCCCCAACATCGGGAACATTCTTCCCGCATCTAACCTGTCCAGTCCCTTTCTTTAAGTTCAGGACCCTAGTCCCTGAATTAATTGTGTCACTCTCCATCTTAATGTAGAGTTCTGCCAGACAGGAAGCAGAGAGTCGGGATAAACGGGTCCTTTTCAGAACGGCAGGCAGTGACTAGTGGAGTGCCGCAGGGCTCAGTGCTGGGACCCCAGCTATTTACAATATACATTAATGATTTAGACGAAGGAATTGAGTGTAATATCTCCAAGTTTGCAGATGACACTAAGCTGGGTGGCGGTGTGAGCTGTGAGGAGGATGCTAAGAGGCTGCAGGGTGACTTGGACAGGTTAGGTGAGTGGGCAAATGCATGGCAGATGCAGTATAATGTGGATAAATGTGAGGTTATCCACTTTGGGGGCAAAAACACAAAGGCAGAATATTATCTGAATGGCGGCAGATTAGGAAAAGGGGAGGTGCAACGAGACCTGGGTGTCATGGGACATCAGTCATTGAAAGTTGGCCATACAGGTACAGCAGGCGGTGAAGGCGGCAAATGGCATGTTGGCCTTCATAGCGAGAGGATTTGAGTATAGGAGCAGGGAGGTCTTACTGCAGTTGTACAGGGCCTTGGTGAGGCCACACCTGGAATATTGTGTTCAGTTTTGGTCTCCTAATCTGAGGAAGGACATTCTTGCTATTGAGGGAGTGCAGCGAAGGTTCACCAGACTGATTCCCGGGATGGCAGGACTGACATATGAAGAAAGACTGGATCGACTGGGCTTATATTCACTGGAATTTAGAAGAATGAGAGGGGATCTCATAGAAACATATAAAATTCTGATGGGACTGGACAGGTTTAGATGCGGGAAGAATGTTCCCGATGTTGGGGAAGTCCAGAACCAGGGCTCACACAGTCTAAGGATAAGGGGTAAGCCATTTAGGACCGAGATGAGGAGAAACTTCTTCACCCAGAGAATTGTGAACCTGTGGAATTCTCTACCACAGAAAGTTGTTGGGGGCCAGTTCGTTGGATATATTCAAAAGGGAGTTAGATGTGGCCCTTACGGCTAAAGGGATCAGGGGGGTATGGAGAGAAGGCAGGAGTGGGGTACTGAAGTTGCATGATCAGCCATGATCATATTGAATGGTGGGGCAGGCTCGAAGGGCCCAATGGCGGTGGAGGGAAGGCTCGAAGGGCCCAATGGCGGGGGGGGCAGGCTCGAAGGGCCCAATGGCGGGGGGGGAAGGCTCGAAGGGCCCAATGGCGGTGGAGGGAAGGCTCGAAGGGCCCAATGGCGGTGGGGGAAGGCTCGAAAGGCCCAATGGCTGGGTGGGGGAAGGCTCGAAGGGCCCAATGGCGGGGGGGGAAGGCTCGAAGGGCCCAATGGCGGTGGAGGGAAGGCTCGAAAGGCCCAATGGCGGTGGGGGAAGGCTCGAAGGGCCCAATGGCTGGGTGGGGGGAAGGCTCGAAGGGCCCAATGGCTGGGTGGGGGGGGGGGAAGGCTCCGCCATTGAGAGCGGGGGTTGGGAGTCGGGCGGGCTTACCGGTCGAGACCTGTGCCAGCTTCTCCTTGGTCTTGAGCGCGTGTGCTCGCTCCTCCTTTAGCTTCTCGTCGTCCTTGAGCAGGGCCACCAACTGCTTGGCCTTCTCGCGCACGTTGACCCCTTGGTCCTTGCCATCCCGGTCGACGTACTGGAAGTCCTTGAGGGTCTGCACGGCGTAGATGTTCTCCCGGCACTGCTGGGTCACCCGCTCGGAGCCCGTCTTGATCAGGTACTCGGCCAGGGTGAGCGCCTTGTACACGTGGCGCCAGTTCTTGCCGTGGTCGTTCAGCCGCCGCCACACCATGCTCATGATCTCGGAGAAGGCCACGACATTGTAGGTCAAGTCGGCAATCTCGCACATCAGCGAGCTGGAGGGGCCCCAGGGATCATTGGAGGTGGCCTCCCGCACTTTGATCTCCGCCTCGGAGTAATTGTGCACAATGTTCTTGACTTGACGGCGCAGCGAGGAAGTCGACATGGTCTTGTGGGGGGGGGGGGGGGGGGGAGGGGGAGGGAGGGGGGAGGGAGGGTCCCGGGAGAGGGGAGCGAATCAGGAGACGGAAGTTTGCAAAGCTGTTGGGAGTCGTCGATGTCTTGTCCGAGGTCTCGAGGCGGGGGACAGCAAAGGGGGCGGGAGGGGAGGGGAGGGGGAGGGGGAAGGGGGCGGGGGAAAGAGGGGGTGATGCACCCGTTCAATCCTCCGGTCGGTCCGTCATTCTAGTGCGGAGTCATTCTGGTGCGGAGTGGCACTCGAGGGGGCGGCCGGCTGGAGGGAGCATTGCCGCACAGCTTCTGTGGAAGATAAGATTGGAGAACGGGCGTTATTATGAGAGACAGAGGGAGGGAGAGAGACACAGAGGGAGAGAGAGACAGAGGGAGAGAGAGAGAGACAGAGGGAGAGAGAGAGAGACAGAGGGAGAGAGAGAGAGACAGAGGGAGAGAGAGAGAGACAGAGGGAGAGAGAGAGAGACAGAGGGAGAGAGAGAGACAGAGGGAGAGAGAGAGACACAGCGAGACACACAGCGAGACACACAGAGAGACACACAGAGAGACACACAGAGAGACACACAGAGAGACACACAGAGAGACACACAGAGAGACACACAGAGAGACACACAGAGAGACACACAGAGAGACACACAGAGAGAGAGAC
>NW_027253690.1:0-7500 GCF_044704955.1 Pristiophorus japonicus
GGGGGAGAGGGTGGGGAGGGAGGGGAGGGAGGGGGGGGGAGAGGGTGGGGAGGTAGGGAGGGGAGGGAGGGGGGGAGAGGGTGGGGAGGGAGGGGGGGAGAGAGGGGGAGATGGGAGGGAGGAGGGAGGGAAGCAGAGAGACGAGAGGGTAAGTACGCCGGTGGGGGAACTCCTCCTGCCGCTTCCCTCAGACACAGGCGATACTTTCCCTCAGGACCTCTGTATCCAGGGCCGTTCCCGAATCCCCCGGGACGGTTTGAGGTTCAGGGAGAGGCCAGGGGTCCCGGGGGAGGTCGGGGGGTCCATTGGCCGCTGTGTCTCAATGTGCCGAGTTTTACAATCACGCCGCTGCTTTTGGGGGCGACTGTTTGCCGGGACCCCCCCCCCCGGAGTATCCTGGCCCCCCAGGGTATGGACCCCGGTTAAAGGGGCAGGTACAGGGAGTACTCGGCCCCCCCAGTGTGGACCCCGGTTAAAGGGGCAGGTACAGGGAGTACTTGGCCCCCCCAGTGCGGACCCCGGTTAAAGGGGAAGGTACAGGGAGTACTCGGCCCCCCCGGTGCGGACCCCGGTGCGGACCCCGGTTAAAGGGGCAGGTACAGGGAGTACTCGGCCCCCCCGGTGCAGACCCCGGTGCGGACCCCGGTTAAAGGGGCAGGTACAGGGAGTACTCGGCCCCCCCGGTGCAGACCCCGGTGCGGACCCCGGTTAAAGGGGCAGGTACAGGGAGTACTCGGCCCCCCCAGTGCGGACCCCGGTTAAAGGGGCAGGTACAGGGAGTACTCGGCCCCCCCAGTGCGGACCCCGGTGCGGACCCCGGTTAAAGGGGCAGGTACAGGGAGTACTCGGCCCGCAGCCACTTCCTGACGGGTTTGTTGACCCGGCCGATCATGGGCAGTTTCTGGCCGTACTTGGAGGCCAGGCTGGGGCCGCGGTACGGCGGGAAGGCGGTCTGGAAGAGCCGACCCTTGACCCTGCGGCCCATTTGCCGGCCGGCGATCAGGAAGGAGGCGTGGCCAGGCCGGGCCGCCACCAGCCGCGACCTCTGGAAGGCATCCCTGACCCCCAGGGCCCCGCGGTGGTGGGCGGGGCCTCGCTCGTGGGCGGGACAAGCAGCAGACTTGGGCTTGGGGGCGGGGCTAGCCCGCTGGAGGGAGGGGCGAGCGGGCAGGGGCTCCGACACCGGGCTCCCCTCCCCCCCCGCTGGGCTGACTGCCAAGCTCATGGTCAGCTGCGGCATTTTGCGGCCGGGGTCCGGCCCGTTGACCGCCCCCCGCTGGGCCTTGGGGTCGGAGGTCAGGGCTGCCGATTGGCCGCTCAACTCTTTGCCGGCGGGGGGCACGGCTGCCGGAGGGATCCCACCGCCAGTCCCGAACCGCACGGCCAGGCTGTCCCCGAAGAAGGCGTAGAGCTCGCGGTACATCTGAGGTGGGGAGGGGGAGGGGGGCGGAGGCTGGTCCAGCCCCGGGAGCCCCCCCGCGGCCCCCCCACCGCCTGTCTGCAGCAGGTGGCTGGCGATGCCGAAGCCGAACTCGGCCGTGGGATCACGGAGCGGGCTGACCCCTGGCGAGCTGTGCCTGCTCCAACCTTCGGGTGTGGGCTCCAGCCAGGCCTTGGTCTTCAGCAACTTCTCCACCGCCACCTGGGGAGAGAGAGCAGGAATCCGGTTACCGGGGCAACACTGCCTCCTGGGGGGGGGATATACCACCACCTTGACTCAACCCAACCCAACTCGATTTGACCCAACCCAACCCAGTCCAAACCAACCCAACCCAGTCCAAACCAACCCAGTCCAAACCAACCCAACCCAACCCAGTCCAAACCAACCCAACCCAACCCAGTCCAACCCAACCCAACCCAACCCAGTCCAAACCAACCCAACCCAGTCCCAGCCCAACCCAGTCCAACCCAACCCAACCCAGTCCAAACCAACCCAACCCAGTCCAACCCAACCCAGTCCAAACCAACCCAACCCAACCCAGTCCAAACCAACCCAACCCAGTCCAAACCAACCCAACCCAACCCAGTCCAAACCAACCCAACCCAGTCCAAACCAATCCAGTCCAGCCCAACCCAGTCCAAACCAACCCAACCTAACCCAGTCTAACCCAACCCAGTCGAAGCCAATCCAGTCCAACCCAACCCAGTCCAAACCAACCCAACCCAAACCAATCCAGTCCAACCCAACCCAGTCCAACCCAACCTAACCCAGTCTAACCCAACCCAGTCCAACCCAACCCAGTCCAAACCAATCCAGTCCAACCCAACCCAGTCCAACCCAACCCAATCTAACCCAATCCAAACCAATCCAGTCCAACCCAACCCAATCCAACCCAACCCAATCCAATCCAACCCAACCCAGTCCAACCCAACCCAGTCCAAACCAACCCAACCCAATCTAACCCAATCCAAACCAATCCAGTCCAAACCAACCCAACCTAACCCAATCCAACCCAATCCAACCCAGTCCAAACCAACCCAGTCCAACCCAACCCAGTCCAAACCAACCCAACCCAATCCAAACCAATCCAGTCCAATCCAACCCAGTCCAAACCAATCCAGTCCAACCCAACCCAGTCTAAACCAACCCAACTCAATCTAACCCAGTCCAAACCAACCCAACCCAATCTAACCCAATCCAAACCAATCCAGTCCAACCCAACCCAGTCCAACCCAACCCAATCTAACCCAATCCAATCCAAACCAATCTAACCCAATCCAAACCAATCCAGTCCAACCCAACCCAGTCCAAACCAACCCAACCCAACCCAATCTAACCCAATCCAAACCAATCCAGTCCAACCCAACCCAATCCAATCCAGTCCAAACCAATCTAACCCAATCCAGTCCAACCCAACCCAGTCCAAACCAACCCAACCCAAACCAACCCAATCTAACCCAATCCAAACCAATCCAGTCCAATCCAACCCAGTCCAAACCAATCCAGTCCAACCCAACCCAGTCTAAACCAACCCAACTCAATCTAACCCAGTCCAAACCAATCCAGTCCAACCCAACCCAGTCCAAACCAACCCAGTCCAAACCAACCCAGTCCAAACCAATCCAAACCAATCCAGTCCAATCCAACCCAGTCCAAACCAATCCAGTCCAACCCAACCCAGTCTAAACCAACCCAACTCAATCTAACCCAGTCCAAACCAACCCAACCCAATCCAGTCCAACCCAACCCAGTCCAACCCAACCCAGTCTAAACCAACCCAACCCAATCTAACCCAACCCAATCTAACCCAGTCCAAACCAATCCAGTCCAACCCAACCCAATCTAACCCAGTCCAAACCAATCCAGTCCAACCCAACCCAATCCAACCCAACCCAACCCAGTCCAACCCAACCCAATCTAACCCAATCCAAACCAACCCAGTCCAACCCAATCCAGTCCAAACCAACCCAACCCAATCCAAACCAACCCAGTCCAAACCAACCCAATCCAGTCCAATCCAACCCAACCCAATCTAACCCAATCCAGTCCAACCCAACCCAGTCCAAACCAACCCAACCCAACCTAACCCAATCCAGTCCAACCCAACCCAGTCCAAACCAACCCAACCCAATCCAAACCAACCCAACTCAATCTAACCCAGTCCAAACCAACCCAACCCAATCCAAACCAATCCAGTCCAACCCAACCCAGTCTAAACCAACCCAACCCAATCTAACCCAACCCAATCTAACCCAGTCCAAACCAATCCAGTCCAACCCAACCCAATCTAACCCAGTCCAAACCAATCCAGTCCAACCCAACCCAATCCAGTCCAACCCAACCCAGTCCAACCCAACCCAACACCCACGGACTCCCACAGCTTCTCTTCCCCCCCGCCCCCCCCCCACCGCCATTGCTGAAGGCCTCTATTCCATTCTCCCAGTTTCTCCATCTCCGTGCCAAATGTTCCGGCCACCAGTTGCGTCCGACATGTCTTCCTTTTTCCTCAACCGAGGATTCCCCTCTGCCATGGTTAACATGGCCCTCGACTGTCTCCGTTCTATTTCCCGCACCTCCGCTCTCACCCCTTCCCCTCCTCCTCAGAACCACAATAGGGTTCCCCTTGTCCTCACCTTTCACCCCACCAGCCTCCACATTCAACGGATCATCCTCCGCCATTTCCACCACCTCCAGCGTGATCCCACCACCAATCACACCTTCCCCTCCCCTCCCCTCCCCTCCCAGCGTTCCGAAGGGACCGCTCCCTCTGCATACCCTGGTCCATTCCAGTCACCCCTAGCACCCCTTCCCCCTCCCACGGCACCTTCCCGTACAAGCGCAGGAGATGCAACACCTGCCCCTTTACCTCCTCCCTTCCCACTGTCCAGGGCTCCAAATACCCCTTCCAGGTGAAACAGTGATTCACTTGTACTTCTCTCAGTTCAGTATACTGTATTTGCTGTTCACGATGTGGTCTCCTCTACACTGGGGAGACCGAGCGTAGATTGGGCGACCACTTTGGTCACACGGAGGTAAATGTGACCCTGAGCTTCCGGTGGCCTGTCACTTTAATTCCCCGGCCCACTCCCACTCTGACCTCTCTGCCCTCGGCCTCCTGCACTGTTCCAATGAAGCTCAACGCAAACTCGAGGAAAAGCACCTCATCTTTCGATCAGGCTCTTTACAGCCTCCTGGTCTCAACATCGAGGTCAACAAGGTCACACCAGAACCCCGGCCCCTATTTATCCCACGGCACCTGAAGCTGATTCTGCCGTCTCCATTCACACCCTCTCTAGACGCATCTTTTGTTCCTTAACGTGTCCCGTTACCATCTCCTTCTCCCGCATCATCGTCCCTTCGTCGCTAATCTCTCCGGCTCCCGTCCAATCACAGGCCTTCCCTCCCCCCGCCCCTCTCCCTGCCCCTCCCCCTTTCCCTGCCCCTCCCCCCGCCCCTCCCCCTTTCCCTGCCCCTCCCCCTTCAACCCCCTACCCCCGCTTTCCCTGCCCCTACACTTGCTTAAAAACTTGTTACATCTCTAACTTTTCCAGTTCTGATGAAGGGTCGTTGACCTGAAACGCTAACTCTGTTTCTCGCTCCACAGATGCTGCCCGACCCGCTGAGTATTTCCAGCATTTTCTGTTTTAATTCCAGCCTGACTCCAACCTCACCCCCGACCCACATTCACCGACCCCAACTACTATTCCCCGACCCCTGACCCCCATTCCCCGACCCCCATTCCCCGACCCCTGACCCCCATTCCCGGACCCTGACCCCCATTCCCCGACCCCCATTCCCCGACCCCTGACCCCCATTCCCCGACCTCCATTCCCCGACCCCCATTCCCGGAGCCTGACCTCCATTCCCCGACCCCTGACTCCCATTCCCGGACCCTGACCCCCATTCCCCGACCCCCATTCCCGGACCTCCATTCCCCGACCCCCATTCCCGGACCTCCATTCCCCGACCCCCATTCCCGGACCCTGACCTCCATTCTCCGACCCCCATTCCCCGACCCCTGACCCCCATTCCCGGACCCTGACCCCCATTCCCCGACCCCTGACCCCCATTCCCCGACCCCTGACCCCCATTCCCGGACCCTGACCCCCATTCCCCGACCCCTGACCCCCATTCCCCGACCCCTGACCCCCATTCCCGGACTCTGACCCCCATTCCCCGACCCTCATTCCCGGAGCCTGACCTCCATTCCCCGACCCCTGACCCCCATTCCCGGACCCTGACCCCCATTCCCCGACCCCCATTCCCGGACCTCCATTCCCCGACCCCCATTCCCGGACCCTGACCTCCATTCCCCGACCCCTGACCCCCATTCCCCGACCCCTGACCCCCATTCCCCGACCCCCGACCCCCATTCCCGGACCTCCATTCCACGACCCCCATTCCCGGACCCTGACCTCCATTCCCCGACCCCCATTCCCCGACCCCTGACCTACCAGAATGGCTCCGTACACCTTGTGGCCGTCGGCCTTGACCTGTGCGTTGGACACCGAGTTATCGTCCAGCACGGCCTGGAGGTTGGGCCAGTACGTGGCGAGGTGAGGATACAGGACTCGCTCCACCGCCTGCCGACACAACGTAGCGTTAGACACGAGCATTGGCCCAGGATCCCGCTCACTGCGTTCACCGTGCGGCAACGCGACATCAGAGAGAGGCGGCGAGGGGTGGCTTACTCGGGGGTGTCACATATACCTGCCCCGCCAGCTCACGCCTGGGAAAAGTAACATACAACACACAGCAACTCACACACACAAAACACAAAGCAATGTTACTGTTGGAGGCTGATTTACTGCCCCCTACTCACTGAGTGTCCCAATCACACCGTCACACACAAAGCACCAAACACTCGGGGTTCCACCTCCCAGACACCACACCATGAGTGGGCTTTATATCAATGGGACAGTGCAGAGGGAGCTTTACTCTGTAACTAACCCTCTGTACCTGCCCTGGGAGTGTTTGATGGGACAGTGTAGAGGGAGCTTTACTCTGTATCTAACCCCGTGCTGTACCTGCCCTGGGAGTGTTTGATGGGACAGTGTAGAGGGAGCTTTACTCTGTAACTAACCCCCTGTACCTGCCCTGGGAGTGTTTGATGGGACAGTGTAGAGGGAGCTTTACTCTGTATCTAACCCCCTGTACCTGCCCTGGGAGTGTTTGATGGGACAGTGCAGAGGGAGCTTTACTCTGTATCTAACCCCCTGTACCTGCCCTGGGAGTGTTTGATGGGACAGTGTAGAGGGAGCTTTACTCTGTATCTAACCCCCTGTACCTGCCCTGGGAGTGTTTGATGGGACAGTGTAGAGGGAGCTTTACTCTGTATCTAACCCCCTGTACCTGCCCTGGGAGTGTTTGATGGGACAGTGTAGAGGGAGCTTTACTCTGTATCTAACCCCCTGTACCTGCCCTGGGAGTGTTTGATGGGACAGTGTAGAGGGAGCTTTACTCTGTATCTAACCCCCTGCTGTACCTGCCCTGAGAGGGGGTGTAGAGGATGACGGGGGGAGGGGGAGGCTGTGCGAGGATGGTGAGGGGGGGGGTTGGGGAGTGGGTGTTCGCTCTCCCCCTGCCGCCGGTCAGTGCTCAGTGCTCAGTGCCAGTGCGACGAGCTCACCTTCCAGCCGAGTGCGTGCAGTCCCACCAAGGCTCCGTAGTGTGAGCAGAGAGGTCGGACTGGATCCACCAGCACTTTCTGCAGGGTCAGCAGGATCTGGTGGTACAGCCCACTCACCAGGTCACCATGCCACCTGCCGGCAGAGAACACACCATCACCGCATCATCAAACAGCACAAGTTAAACCCACATCGAACCGCGGGTACACCACACTGGGAGTTACTGTGCACAGTTCTGGTCTCCATATCCCACACTGGGAGTTACTGTGCACAGTTCTGGTCTCCATATCCCACACTGGGAGTTACTGTGCACAGTTCTGGTCTCTATATCCCACACTGGGAGTTACTGTGCACAGTTCTGGTCTCCATATCCCACACTGGGAGTTACTGTGCACAGTTCTGGTCTCCATATCCCATACTGGGAGTTACTGT
>NW_027253691.1:0-13265 GCF_044704955.1 Pristiophorus japonicus
ACACACACACACTGCCCCCCCCACACACACACTGCCCCCCCACACACACACACTGCCCCCACCACACACACACACTGCCCCCCCACACACTGCCCCCCCACACACACACTGCCTCCCCCACACACACACTGCCCCCCCCCACACGCACACACACACTGCCCCCCCACACACTCACACACACTGCCCCTCCCACACACACACTGCCCCCCCCCGCCCCCACACACTGCCCCCCGCCACACACGCACACACTGCCCCCCCACACACACACTGCCCCCCCACACACACACACACTGCCCCCCCACACACACTGCCCCCCCACACACTCACACACACTACCCCCCCCACACACACACTGCCCTCCCACCCCCACACACACACATTGCCCCCCCACACACTCACACACACTACCCCCCCCACACCCACAAACTGCCCCCCCACACACACTGCCCTCTCACCCCCACACACACACACTGCCCCCCCACACACACACACACACACACTGCCCCCACCACATACACACACTGCCGCCCCCCCCACACACACACACACACACACTGCCCCCCCACACACACTGCTCGCCCCACACACACTGCCCCCCCACACACACACTGCCCCCCACCACACACTGCCCTCCCCCCACACACACTGCACCCCCCCCACAAACACAGCCCCCCCCACACACACACACTGCCCCCCCCACACACACTGCCCCCCCCACACGCACACACACACTGCCCCCCCCACACACTCACACACTGCCCCCCCGCCACACACACACACACTGCCCCTCCCACACACACACACACTGCCCCCCCGCCACACACACACACACTGCCCCTCCCACACACACACACACTGCCCCCCCTACACACACACACTGCCCCCCCACAAACACTGCCCCCCCACACACTGCCCTCCCCCCACACACACTGCACCCCCCCCCACAAACACAGCCCCCCCCACACACACACACTGCCCCCCCCCACACACACTGCCCCCCCACACGCACACACACTGCCCCCCCCACACACACACAGCCCCCCCCACACACACACACTGCCCCCCCCCACACACACTGCCCCCCCACACGCACATACACTGCCCCCCCACACACACACACACTGCCCCCCCCACACACACTGCCCCCTCACACACACACTGCACCGCCCCCACACACACAGCACCCCCCACACACACTGCCCCCCCCCACACGCACACACACACTGCCCCCCCCACATTCACACATACTGCCCCCCCCCACACGCACACACACACTGCACCCCCACACACTCACAAACACTGCCCCCTCCACACAAACACACTGCCCCCCCACACACACACACTGCCCCCCCCACACACACACACACTGCCCCCCCCACACACACACTGCCCCCCACACACACACACACTGCCCCCCCACACACACACTGCCCCCCCACACACTGCCCTCCCCCCACACACACTGCCCCCCCACACACTGCCCGCCCCACACACACTGCCCCCCCACACACACACTGCCCCCCCTTCACACACTGCCCCCCCCCCACACGCACACACACACTGCCCCCCCACACACTCACACACACTGCCCCCCCCCCCACACTCACACTACCCCCCCACCCCCACACACACACACTGCCCAGCCCACACACACACACTGCCCCCACCACACACACACACTGCCCCCCCACACACTGCCCCCCCACACACACACTGCCCCCCCCACACACACACTGCCCCCCCACACACACACACTGCCCCCACCACACACACACACTGCCCCCCCCACACACTGCCCCCCCACACACACACTGCCTCCCCCACACACACACTGCCCCCCCCCACACGCACACACACACTGCCCCCCCACACACTCACACACACTGCCCCTCCCACACACACACTGCCCCCCCCGCCCCCACACACTGCCCCCCGCCACACACGCACACACTGCCCCCCCACACACACACTGCCCCCCCCACACACACACACACTGCCCCCCCACACACACTGCCCCCCCACACACTCACACACACTACCCCCCCCACACACACACTGCCCTCCCACCCCCACACACACACATTGCCCCCCCACACACTCACACACACTACCCCCCCCACACCCACAAACTGCCCCCCCACACACACTGCCCTCTCACCCCCACACACACACACTGCCCCCCCACACACACACACACACACACTGCCCCCACCACATACACACACTGCCGCCCCCCCCACACACACACACACACACACTGCCCCCCCACACACACTGCTCGCCCCACACACACTGCCCCCCCACACACACACTGCCCCCCACCACACACTGCCCTCCCCCCACACACACTGCACCCCCCCCACAAACACAGCCCCCCCCACACACACACACTGCCCCCCCCACACACACTGCCCCCCCCACACGCACACACACACTGCCCCCCCCACACACTCACACACTGCCCCCCCGCCACACACACACACACTGCCCCTCCCACACACACACACACTGCCCCCCCGCCACACACACACACACTGCCCCTCCCACACACACACACACTGCCCCCCCTACACACACACACTGCCCCCCCACAAACACTGCCCCCCCACACACTGCCCTCCCCCCACACACACTGCACCCCCCCCCACAAACACAGCCCCCCCCACACACACACACTGCCCCCCCCCACACACACTGCCCCCCCACACGCACACACACTGCCCCCCCCACACACACACAGCCCCCCCCACACACACACACTGCCCCCCCCCACACACACTGCCCCCCCACACGCACATACACTGCCCCCCCACACACACACACACTGCCCCCCCCACACACACTGCCCCCTCACACACACACTGCACCGCCCCCACACACACAGCACCCCCCACACACACTGCCCCCCCCCACACGCACACACACACTGCCCCCCCCACATTCACACATACTGCCCCCCCCCACACGCACACACACACTGCACCCCCACACACTCACAAACACTGCCCCCTCCACACAAACACACTGCCCCCCCACACACTCACACACACTGCCCCCCCCCACACTCACACATACTGCCCCCCCCCACACGCACACACAAACTGCACCCCGTCACACTCACAAACACTGACCCCTCCACACAAACACACTGCCCCCCCCCACGCACTCACACACATTGCCCCACACACACACACTGCCCCCCCACACACACACACACTGCCCCCCCACACACACACACACTGCCCCCCCACACACACACATTGCCCCACACACACACACTGCCCGCCCCACACACACTGCCGCCCCACACACACACTGCCCCCCCACACACACACTGCCCCCCCACACACACACTGCTCCCCCGCACACACACACGGCCCCCCCCCACACACACACGGCCCCCGACACACACACACTGCCCCCCCTCACACTCACACACACTGCCCCACCCCCACACACACACTACCCCCCCACCCCCACACACACACACTGCCCCCCCCACACACACAAACTGCCCCCACCACACACACACACTGCCCCCCCCCCACACACACTGCCCCCCCCACACACACACTGCCCTCCCGCCCCCACACACACACACAGCCGCCCCCCCCCCACACACACACACACACTGCCCCCCCACACACACTGCTCGCCCCACACACACTGCCCCCCCACACACACACTGCTCCCCACCACACACTGCCCTCCCCCCACACACACTGCACCCCCCCCACAAACACAGCCCCCCCCCACACACACACACTGCCCCCCCCACACATACTGCCGCCCCCACACGCACACACACACTGCCCCCCCCACACACACTGCCCCCCCCACACGCACACACACACTGCCCCCCGCCACACACACACACACACTGCCCCCCCGCCACACACACACACACTGCCCCTCCCACACACACACACACTGCCACCCCCTACACACACACACACACTGCCCCCCCCACACACACTGCCCCCCCACAAACACTGCTCCCCCACAAACACTGCTCCCCCACACACTGCCCCCCCACACACACTGCCCCCCGCCACACACTGCCCTCCCCCCACACACACTGCCCCCCCACACACACTGCCCCCCCACACACACACACACTGCCCCCCCCACACACACTGCCCCCTCACACACACACAGCACCCCCCACACACACTGCCCCCCCCCACACGCACACACAGACTGTCCCCCCCCCACACTCACACACACTGCCCCCCCCCACACGCACACACACACTGCACCCCCACACATTCACAAACACTGCCCCCTCCACACAAACACACTGCCCCCCCATACACTCACACACACTGCCCCCCCCACGCACTCACACACACTGCCCCTACACACACACACATTGCCCCCCCCACATACACAGTGCGCACCCACACACACACATTGCCCCCCCCACACACACTGCCCCCCCACACACACACACACTGCCCCCCCACACACACACACACTGCCCCCCCACACACACACTGCCCCCCCCACACACACACTGCCCCCCACACACACACACACTGCCCTCCCCCCACACACACTGCCCCCACCACACACTGCCCGCCCCACACACACTGCCCCCCCACACACACACTGCCCCCCCTTCACACACTGCCCCCCCCCACACGCACACACACACTGCCCCCCCACACACTCACACACACTGCCCCCCCCCACACACACACTAACCCCACCCTCACACACACACACTGCCACCCCCACACACACTCACTGCCCCCACCACACACACACACTGCCCCCCCCACACACTGCCCCCCCACACACACTGCCCCCCCCCACACACACACTGCTCCCCCCACACACACACTGCATCCCACCACACACTGCCCTCCCCAACACACACTGCACCTCCCCCACAAACACAGCCCCCCCCACACACACACAGCCCCCCCTCACACACTGCCCCCCCCCACACGCACACACACACTGCCCCCCCACACACTCACACACACTGCCCCACCCACACACACACTGCCCCCCCCACCCCCACACACTGCCCCCCGCCACACACGCACACACTGCCCCCCCACACACACACACACTGCCCCCCCACACACACTGCCCCCCCACACACTCACACACACTACCCCCCCCACACACACACTGCCCTCCCACCCCCACACACACACACTGCCCCCCCCACACACACACACACACACTGCCCCCCCACACACACACACACTGCCCCCCCCACACACACTGCACCCCCCACACACACACCTCCCCCACACACACTGCCCCCCCCACATAAACTGCCCCCCCACACACACACATTCCCCCCGCCCCCCACACACACTGCCCCCCCCCACACACACACTGCCCCCCCACACACACACTGCCCCCCCACAAACACTGCCCCCCCACACACTGCCCTCCCCCCACACACACTGCACCCCCCCCACAAACACAGCACCCCCCACACACACTGCCCCCCCCACACGCACACACACACTGTCCCCCCCCACACTCACACACACTGCCCCCCCCACACACTGCCCCCCCCACACACACACTGCCCCCCGCCACACACTGCCCTCCCCCCACACACACTGCCCCCCCCACACACACTGCCCCCCCACACACACACACACTGCCCCCCCCACACACACTGCCCCCTCACACACACACTGCCCCCCCCCACACTCACACACACTGCCCCCTCCACACAAACACACTGCCCCCCCACACACTCACACACACTGCCCCCCCCACGCACTCACACACACTGCCCCTCCACACACACACACTGCTCCCCCCACATACACAGTGCGCACCCACACACACACATTGCCCCCACACACACACTGCCCCCCCACACACACACACACACTGCCCCACCACACACACACACACTGCCCCCCCCACACACACTGCCCCCCCCACACACACACTGCCCCCCACACACACACACACTGCCCCCCCACACACACACTGCCCCCCCACACACTGCCCCCCCACACACACACTGCTCCCCCCACATACACAGTGCGCACCCACACACACACATTGCCCCCACACACACACTGCCCCCCCACACACACACACACACTGCCCCACCACACACACACACACTGCCCCCCCCACACACACTGCCCCCCACACACACACACACTGCCCCCCCACACACACACTGCCCCCCCACACACTGCCCTCCCCCCACACACACTGCCCGCCCCACACACACTGCCCCCCCACACACACACTGCCCCTACTTCACACACTGCCCCCCCCCACACGCACACACACACTGCCCCCCCACACACTCACACACACTGCCCCCCCCCACACACACACTACCCCCCCACCCCCACACACTCACACACTGCCCCCCCCACACACACACACTGCCCCCACCACACACACACACTGCCCCCCCCACACACTGCCCCCCCACACACACACTGCTCCCCCCACACACACACTGCCCCCCCCCCACACACACACTGCCCTCCCACCCCCACACACACACACTGCCCCCCCCCACACACACACATACTGCCCCTCCACACACACTGCTCCCCCCACACACACACTGCATCCCACCACACACTGCCCTCCCCAACACACACTGCACCCCACCCACAAACACAGCCCCCCCCACACACACACAGCCCCCCCTCACACACTGCCCCCCCCACACGCACACACACACTGCCCCCCCACACACTCACACACACTGCCCCCCCCACACACACACTGCCCCCCCCCACCCCCACACACTGCCCCCCGCCACACACGCACACACTGCCCCCCCACACACACACTGCCCCCCCACACACACACTGCCCCCCCCACACACACACTGCCCCCCCCCACCCCCACACACTGCCCCCCGCCACACACGCACACACTGCCCCCCCACACACACACTGCCCCCCCCACACACACACTGCCCCCCCCACACACACACACACTGCCCCCCCACACACACTACCCCCCCCACACACACACTGCCCTACCACCCCCACACACACACACTGCCCCCCCGCACACACACACGGCCCCCCCAACACACACACGGCCCCCCACACACACACACTGCCCCCCTCACACACACACACTGCCCCCCCACACACACACACTGCCCCCCCCCACACACACACACTGCCTCCCCCACATACACTGCCCCTCCCACATAAACTGCCCCCCCACACACACACATTCCCCCCGCCCCCCCACACACACTGCCCCCCCACCCACACACACACTGCCCCCCCACACACACACACACACTGCCCCCCCCACACACACACTGCCCCCCCCACACACACACTGCCCCCCACACACACACACACTGCCCCCCCACACACACACTGCCCCCCTTCACACACTGCCCCCCCCCACACGCACACACACACTGCCCCCACAGTCACTCACACACACTGCCTCCCCACCCCCACACACACACACTGCCCCCCCACACACACACACTGCCCCCCCCACACACACACTGCCCCCACCACACACACACACTGCCCCCCCACACACACTGCCCCCCCCACTCACACTGCCCCCCGCACACACACACTGCCCTCCCACCCCCACACACACACACTGCCCCCCCCCCACACACACACTGCCTTCCCACCACACACTGCCTTCCCAACACACACTGCACCCCCCCCACAAACACAGCCCCCCCCCACACACACACAGCCCCCACACACACACTGCCCCCCCCCACACGCACACACACACTGCCCCCCCACACACTCACACACACTGCCCCCCCCACACACACACTGCCCCCCCGCCCCCACACACTGCCCCCCGCCACACACGCACACACTGCCCCCCCACACACACTGCCCCCCCACACACTCACACACACTACCCCCCCCACACACACACTGCCCTCCCACCCCCACACACACACACTGCCCCCCCCACACACACACACACACACACACACACACACACACTGCCCCCCACACACACACACACTGCCCCCCCACACACACTGCACCCCCCACACACACACTGCCCCCCCGCACACACACACGGCCCCCCCACACACACACGGCCCCCACACACACACACTGCCCCCCCTCACACACACACACTGCCCCCCCACACACACACACTGCCCCCCCCCACACACACACACTGCCTCCCCCACACACACTGCCCCCCCCACATAAACTGCCCCCCCACACACACACATTCCCCCTGCCCCCCCACACACACTGCCCCCCCACACACACACACTGCCCCCCCACACACACACTGCCCCCCCACAAACACTGCCCCCCCACACACTGCCCTCCCCCCACACACACTGCACCCCCCCCACAAACACAGCCCCCCCCACACACACACACTGCCCCCCCACACACACACTGCCCCCCCACACATACACTGCCCCCCCACACACACACACACTGCCCCCCCACACACACTGCCCCCCGCCACACACTGCCCTCCCCCCACACACACTGCCCCCCCCACACACACTGCCCCCCCACACACACTGCCCCCCCACACACACACACACTGCCCCCCCCACACACACTGCCCCCTCACACACACACTGCACCGCCCCCACACACACAGCAGCCCCCACACACACTGCCCCACCCCACACGCACACACACACTGCACCCCCACACACTCACAAACACTGCCCCCCCCCACACGCACACACACACTGCCCCCCCCACACACTCACAAACACTGCCCCCTCCACACAAACACACTGCCCCCCCACACACTCACACACACTGCCCCCCCCACGCACTCACACACACTGCCCCTCCACACACACACACACTGCCCCCCCCACATACACAGTGCGCACCCACACACACACATTGCCCCCCCCACACACACTGCCCCCCACACACACACACACTGCCCCCCCACACAAACACTGCCCCCCCCACACACACACTTCCCCCCACACACACACACACTGCCCCCCCACACACACACTGCCCCCCCACACACTGCCCTCCCCCCACACACACTGCCCCCCCCACACACTGCCCGCCCCACACACACTGCCCCCCCACACACACACTGCCCCTACTTCACACACTGCCCCCCCCCACACGCACACACACACTGACCCCCACACACTCACACACACTGCCCCCCCCACACACACACTACCCCCCACCCCCACACACACACACACTGCCCCCACCACACACACACACTGCCCCCACCACACACTGCCCCCCCCACACACACACTGCCCCCCCCACACACACACTGCCCCCCCCCACACACACACTGCCCTCCCACCCCCACACACACACACTGCCTCCCCCCACACACACACATACTGCCCCTCCACACACACTGCATCCCACCACACACTGCCCTCCCCAACACACACTGCACCCCACCCACAAACACAGCCCCCCCCACACACACACAGCCCCCCCTCACACACTGCCCCCCCCCACACGCACACACACACTGCCCCCCCACACACTCACACACACTGCCCCCCCCACACACACACTGCCCCCCCCCACCCCCACACACTGCCCCCCGCCACACACGCACACACTGCCCCCCCACACACACACTGCCCCCCCCAACCCCACACACTGCCCCCCGCCACACACGCACACCCTGCCCTCCCCACACACACTGCCCCCCCCACACACACTGCTCCCCCCACATACACTGCCCCCCCACACACACACATACTGCCCCCCCCACACACACTGCCCTCCCCCCACACACACTGCCCCCCCCACACACACTGCCCCCCCACACACACACTGCCCCCCCACACACTGCCCTCCCCCCACACACACTGCACCCCCCCCCACAAACGCAACCCCCCCACACACACACTGCCCTCCCCCACACACACTGCCCCCCCACACATACACTGCCCCCCCACACACAAACACACTGCTCCCCCCACACACACTGCCCCCCCACACACACACTGCCCCCCGCCACACACTGTCCCCCCACACACACTGCTCCCCCACACACACACACACTGCCCCCCCACACACACTGCCCCCCCCACACACACTGCACCCCCCCCACACACACAGCCCCCTACACACGCACTGCCCCCCTCCCACACACACACACACACTGCCCCCCCACACACTCACACACACTGCCCCCCCCACACGCAGACACACACTGCCCCCCCACACACACACACTGCCCCCCCACACACTCACACACACTGCCCCCCCACACACACACACTGCACCCCCCCACACGCACATACACACTGCCCCCCCACACGCATATACACACTGCCCCCCCACACACTCACACACACTGCCCCCCCACACACTCACACACACTGCCCCCCTCACACACACACACACTGCCTCCCCCACACACACTGCCCCCCCCACACACACACACTGCCCCCCCACACACTCACACACACTGCCCCACCCCACACGCACACACACACTGCACCCCCCCACACGCACATACACATTGCCCCCCCACACGCATATACACACTGCCCCCCCACACACTCACACACACTGCCCCCCCACACACTCACACACACTGCCCCCCAACACACTCACACACACTGCCCCCCCACACGCACATACACACTGCCCCGCCACACGCAGACACACACTGCCCTCCCCACACACACACACTGCCCCCCCACACACTCACACACACTGCCCCCCCCACACACACACAATGCACCCCCCCACACGCACATACACACTGCCCCCCCACACGCATATACACACTGCCCCCACACACACACACACATTCCCCTCGCCCCCCCCACACACACTGCCCCCCCCCACACACACACACACACACTGCCCCCCCACACACACACACACTGCCCCCCCCACACACACTGCCCCCCCCACACACACTGCCCCCCACACACACACACACTGCCCCCCCACACACACTGCCCCCCCACACACACTGCACCCCCCACACACACTGCCCCCCCCACACACACACACTGCCCCCCCACACACGCACACACACAGTGCCCCCCCACACACTCACACACACTGCCCCCCCCACACACACACTGCCCCCCCAACCCCACACACACACACACTGCCCCCACCACACACACACACTGCCCCCCCTAACACACATCCACTGCCCTCCCACCCCCACACACACACACTGCCCCCCCCCGCACACACACACAAACTGCCCCCACCACACACACACACTGCCGCCCCCCCCACACACTGCTCCCCCCACACACACTGCCCCCCCACACACACACTGTCCTCCCCCCACACACACTGCACCCCCCCCACAAACACAGCCACACCCCACACACACACACTGCCACCCCCACACACACACACACACACACACTGCCCCCCCACACACTCACACACACTGCCCCCCCCACACGCACACACACACTGCCCCCACACACACTCACACACACTGCCCCCCCCACACACACACTGCACCCCCAACCCCCACACACTGCCCCCCGCCACACACACACACACTGCCCCCCCCACACACACTGCCCCCCCACACATACACTGCCCCCCACACACACACACTGCACCCCCCCACACACACTGCCCCCCCACACACACACTGCCCCCCCCCACACACTGCCCACCCCCACACACACTGCACCCCCCCACACAAACAAACCCCCCCCCCACACACACACAGCCCCCCCACACACACTGCCCCCCCCACACGCACACACACACTGCCCCCCCACACACTCACACACACTGCCCCCCCCACACACACACTGCCCCCCCCCCGCCCCCACACACTGCCCCCCGCCACACACGCACACACTGCCCCCCCACACACACACTGCCCCCCCGACACACACACACACTGCCCCCCCACACACACTGCCCCCCCACACACTCACACACACTACCCCCCCCACACACACACTGCCCTCCCACCCCCACACACACACACTGCCCCCACACACACACACACACACACACACTGCCCCCACCACATACACACACTGCCCCCCCCCACACACACACACTGCCCCCCCACACACACTGCCCTCTCACCCCCACACACACACACTGCCCCCCCCCCCACACACACACACACACACACTGCCCCCACCACACACACACACACTGCCGCCCCCCCCCACACACACACACACACACTGCCACCCCACACACACTGCCCCCCCACACACACACTGCCCCCCACCACACACTGCCCTCCCCCCACACACACTGCACCCCCCCCCACAAACACAGCCCCCCCCACACCCACACTGCCCCCCCCACACACACTGCCCCCCCCACACGCACACACACACTGCCCCCCCCACACACTCACACACACTGCCCCCCCCACACACACTGCCCCCCCCACACGCACACACACACTGCCCCCGCCACACACACACACACTGCCCCCCCGCCACACACACACACTGCCCCCCCCACACACACTGCCCCCCACAAACACTGCCCCCCCACACACTGCCCCCCGCCACACACTGCCCTCCCCGCACACACACTGCCCCCCCACACACACTGCCCCCCCCCACACACACTGCCCCCCCACACACACACACACTGCCCCCCCCACACACACTGCCCCCCCACACACACACACACTGCCCCTCCCACACACACTGCCCCCTCACACACATACTGCACCGCCCCCACACACACAGCACCCCCCACACACACTGCCCCCCCCCACACGCACACACACACTGTCCCCCCCACACTCACACACACTGCCCCCCCCCACACGCACACACACACTGCACCCCCACACACTCACAAACACTGCCCCCTCCACACAAACACACTGCCCCCCCACACACTCACACACACTGCCCCCCCCACGCACTCACACACACTGCCCCTACACACACACACATTGCCCGACCCCCACATACACAGTGCGCACCCACACACACACATTGCCCCCCCCACACACACTGCCCCCCCACACACACACACACTGCCCCCCCACACACACACACACTGCCCCCCCACACACACACTGCCCCCCCCACACACACACTGCCCCCCCACACACACACACACTGCCCTCCCCCCACACACACTGCCCCCCCCACACACTGCCCGCCCCACACACACTGCCCCCCCACACACACACTGCCCCCCCTTCACACACTGCCCCCCCCCCACACGCACACACACACTGCCCCCCCACACACTCACACACACTGCCCCCCCCACACACACACAACCCCCCACACCTAAACACACATACTGCCCCCCCCACACACACACACTGCCCCCCCACAC
>NW_027253692.1:0-13251 GCF_044704955.1 Pristiophorus japonicus
AGCGAGGGGGAGAAGGGAGGGAGGGAGCGAGGGGAGAAGGGAGGGAGGGAGCGAGGGGGAGAAGGGAGGGAGGAGCGAGGGGGAGAAGGGAGGGAGGGAGCGAGGGGGAGAAGGGAGGGAGGGAGCGAGGGGGAGAAGGGAGGGAGGGAGCGAGGGGGAGAAGGGAGGGAGGGAGCGAGGGGGAGAAGGGAGGGAGGGAGCGAGGGGGAGAAGGGAGGGAGGGAGCGAGGGGGAGAAGGAGGGAGGGAGGGAGCGAGGGGGAGAAGGGAGGGAGGGAGCGAGGGGGAGAAGGGAGGGAGGGAGCGAGGGGGAGAAGGGAGGGAGGGAGCGAGGGGGAGAAGGGAGGGAGGGAGCGAGGGGGAGAAGGGAGGGAGGGAGCGAGGGGGAGAGAGGGAGGGAGGGAGCGAGGGGGAGAAGGGAGGGAGGGAGCGAGGGGGAGAAGGGAGGGAGGGAGCGAGGGGAGAAGGGAGGGAGGGAGCGAGGGGGAGAAGGGAGGGAGGGAGCGAGGGGGAGAGGGAGGGAGGAGGGAGCGAGGGGGAGAAGGGAGGGAGGGAGCGAGGGGGAGAGGGAGGGAGGGAGCGAGGGGGAGGAGGGAGGGAGGGAGCGAGGGGGAGAAGGGAGGGAGGGAGCGAGGGGGAGAAGGGAGGGAGGGAGCGAGGGGAGAGAGGGAGGGAGGGAGGAGGGGGAGAAGGGAGGGAGGGAGCGAGGGGGAGAAGGGAGGGAGGGAGCGAGGGGGAGAAGGAGGGAGGGAGCGAGGGGGAGAAGGGAGGGAGGGAGCGAGGGGGAGGAGGGGAGGGAGGGAGCGAGGGGGAGAAGGGAGGGAGGGAGCGAGGGGGAGAAGGGAGGGAGGGAGCGAGGGGGAGGGGAGGGAGCGAGGGGGAGAAGGGAGGGAGGGAGCGAGGGGGAGAAGGGAGGGAGGAGGCGAGGGGGAGAAGGGAGGGAGGGAGCGAGGGGGAGAAGGGAGGGAGGGAGCGAGGGGGAGAAGGGAGGGAGGGAGGGAGCGAGGGGGAGAAGGGAGGGAGGGAAGCGAGGGGGAGAAGGGAGGGAGGGAGGGAGCGAGGGGGAGAAGGGAGGGAGGGAGCGAGGGGGAGAAGGGAGGGAGGGAGGGAGCGAGGGGGAGAAGGGAGGGAGGGGGGGAGGGAGCGAGGGGGAGAAGGGAGGGAGGGAGGGAGCGAGGGGGAGAAGGGAGGGAGGGAGCGAGGGGGAGAAGGGAGGGAGGGAGCGAGGGGGAGAAGGGAGGGAGGGAGCGAGGGGGAGAAGGGAGGGAGGGAGCGAGGGGGAGAAGGGAGGGAGGGAGCGAGGGGGAGAAGGGAGGGAGGGAGCGAGGGGGAGAAGGGAGGGAGGGAGCGAGGGGAGAAGGGAGGAGGGAGGGAGCGAGGGGGAGAAGGGAGGGAGGGAGCGAGGGGGAGAAGGGAGGGAGGGAGGGAGCGAGGGGGAGAAGGGAGGGAGGGAGCGAGGGGGAGAAGGGAGGGAGGGAGCGAGGGGGAGAAGGGAGGGAGGGAGCGAGGGGGAGAAGGGAGGGAGGGAGCGAGGGGGAGAAGGGAGGGAGGGAGCGAGGGGGAGAAGGGAGGGAGGGAGCGAGGGGGAGAAGGGAGGGAGGGAGCGAGGGGAGAAGGGAGGGAGGGAGCGAGGGGGAGAAGGGAGGGAGGGAGCGAGGGGGAGAAGGGAGGGAGGGAGCGAGGGGGAGAAGGGAGGGAGGGAGCGAGGGGGAGAAGGGAGGGAGGGAGCGAGGGGGAGAAGGGAGGGAGGGAGCGAGGGGGAGAAGGGAGGGAGGGAGCGAGGGGGAGAAGGGAGGGAGGGAGCGAGGGGGAGAAGGGAGGGAGGGAGCGAGGGGGAGAAGGGAGGGAGGGAGCGAGGGGGAGAAGGGAGGGAGGGAGCGAGGGGGAGAAGGGAGGGAGGGAGCGAGGGGGAGAAGGGAGGGAGGGAGCGAGGGGGAGAAGGGAGGGAGGGAGCGAGGGGGAGAAGGGAGGGAGGGAGCGAGGGGGAGAAGGGAGGGAGGGAGCGAGGGGGAGAAGGGAGGGAGGGAGCGAGGGGGAGAAGGGAGGGAGGGAGCGAGGGGGAGAAGGGAGGGAGGGAGCGAGGGGGAGAAGGGAGGGAGGGAGCGAGGGGGAGAAGGGAGGGAGGGAGCGAGGGGGAGAAGGGAGGGAGGGAGCGAGGGGGAGAAGGGAGGGAGGGAGCGAGGGGGAGAAGGGAGGGAGGGAGCGAGGGGGAGAAGGGAGGGAGGGAGCGAGGGGGAGAAGGGAGGGAGGGAGCGAGGGGGAGAAGGGAGGGAGGGAGCGAGGGGGAGAAGGGAGGGAGGGAGCGAGGGGGAGAAGGGAGGGAGGGAGCGAGGGGGAGAGGAGGGAGGGAGCGAGGGGGAGAAGGGAGGGAGGGAGCGAGGGGGAGAAGGGAGGGAGGGGAGCGAGGGGAGAAGGGAGAGAAGGGAGGGAGGGAGCGAGGGGGAGAAGGGAGGGAGGGAGCGAGGGGGAGAAGGGAGGGAGGGAGCGAGGGGGAGAAGGGAGGGAGGGAGCGAGGGGGAGAAGGGAGGGAGGGAGCGAGGGGGAGAAGGGAGGGAGGGAGCGAGGGGAGAAGGGAGGGAGGGAGCGAGGGGGAGAAGGGAGGGAGGGAGCGAGGGGGAGAAGGGAGGGAGGGAGCGAGGGGGAGAAGGGAGGGAGGGAGCGAGGGGGAGAAGGGAGGGAGGGAGCGAGGGGGAGAAGGGAGGGAGGGAGCGAGGGGAGAAGGGAGGGAGGGAGCGAGGGGGAGAAGGGAGGGAGGGAGCGAGGGGGAGAAGGGAGGGAGGGAGCGAGGGGGAGAAGGGAGGGAGGGAGCGAGGGGGAGAAGGGAGGGAGGGAGCGAGGGGGAGAAGGGAGGGAGGGAGCGAGGGGGAGAAGGGAGGGAGGGAGCGAGGGGGAGAAGGGAGGGAGGGAGCGAGGGGGAGAAGGGAGGGAGGAGCGAGGGGAGAAGGGAGGGAGGGAGCGAGGGGGAGAAGGGAGGGAGGGAGCGAGGGGGAGAAGGGAGGGAGGGAGCGAGGGGGAGAAGGGAGGGAGGAGGAGCGAGGGGGAGAAGGGAGGGAGGGAGCGAGGGGGAGAAGGGAGGGAGGGAGCGAGGGGGAGAAGGGAGGGAGGGAGCGAGGGGGAGAAGGGAGGGAGGGAGCGAGGGGGAGAAGGGAGGGAGGGAGCGAGGGGGAGAAGGGAGGGAGGGAGCGAGGGGAGAAGGGAGGGAGGGAGCGAGGGGGAGAGGGAGGGAGGGAGCGAGGGGGAGAAGGGAGGGAGGGAGGGAGGGGGAGAAGGGAGGGAGGGAGCGAGGGGGAGAAGGGAGGGAGGGAGCGAGGGGGAGAAGGGAGGGAGGGAGCGAGGGGGAGAAGGGAGGGAGGGAGCGAGGGGAGAAGGGAGGGAGGGAGCGAGGGGGAGAAGGGAGGGAGAGCGAGGGGGAGAAGGGAGGGAGGGAGCGAGGGGAGAAGGGAGGGAGGGAGCGAGGGGAGAAGGGAGGGAGGGAGCGAGGGGGAGAAGGGAGGGAGGGAGCGAGGGGGAGAAGGGAGGGGAGGGAGCGAGGGGGAGAAGGGAGGGAGGGAGCGAGGGGGAGAAGGGAGGGAGGGAGCGAGGGGGAGAAGGGAGGGAGGGAGCGAGGGGGAGAAGGGAGGGAGGGAGCGAGGGGGAGAAGGGAGGGAGGGAGCGAGGGGGAGAAGGGAGGGAGGGAGCGAGGGGGAGAAGGGAGGGAGGGAGCGAGGGGGAGAAGGGAGGGAGGGAGCGAGGGGGAGAAGGGAGGGAGGGAGCGAGGGGGAGAAGGGAGGGAGGGAGCGAGGGGGAGAAGGGAGGGAGGGAGCGAGGGGGAGAAGGGAGGGAGGGAGCGAGGGGGAGAAGGGAGGGAGGGAGCGAGGGGGAGAAGGGAGGGAGGGAGCGAGGGGGAGAAGGGAGGGAGGGAGCGAGGGGGAGAAGGGAGGGAGGGAGCGAGGGGGAGAAGGGAGGGAGGGAGCGAGGGGGAGAAGGGAGGGAGGGCGCGAGGGGGAGAAGGGAGGGAGGGCGCGAGGGGGAGAAGGGAGGGAGGGAGCGAGGGGGAGAAGGGAGGGAGGGAGCGAGGGGGAGAAGGGAGGGAGGGAGCGAGGTTAGAGAGGGGAGGGAGGCTGAACGGGCCGGGCCTGGCCGGGCCCAAGACTTTGGGCGGGGCCTGCCCCGGCACCTGATTTTCAGGTCGGTGGCCGGGGATGGTGCGAGAGTCGGGTCGGGCGGGGGGTGGTGTGCGAGCGCGAGTCGGGTCGGGGGGAGTGGGGTCAGGTCCGGGGGAGGTGAGCAGAAGTCAGATCGGGGGAGGGCAGGTGCGGGGAGCGGGTCGGTTCGGGAGGAAGCAGGAGCTGGGCGTGGGAGGTGCTGCCTTGTCCACGCAGCCCCAGCGAGGCCATTCGGCCAGAGCTCGGGGCTGCGTGTTTCGGGCCACTCCCACACAGTTTTGGGCGCCTGGAGCTACTGTACATGCGCGCCCACTGTCGCGCGCATGTGCAGAGGTCCCCACAGCTCGTGCTGCGCCAAGCCCAGCTCCAGAGGACCTGCAGGGAGCCAGAGAATCGGTAAGTATTTTTTAGGTGCACTTTGTGGCGCAAAAAACGGGCGTCCAGGTTGGGGCTGCGGCGTTCTCGGCGCGGCCCGAAACTTGGGCCCGAAATAACTTGGAACTGGGGATAAAGCAAAGATCCAGAATGTTGAGAAGTCACTTGGTTGCTATTTAGCAAGTACATTCAAACCCCAGATTTAAAAAATAACAGGAGCTATGTACATTTTCTAAGAAAGCATTGTGTGTGCATTAGCCAATGGAACTAAACCTTTCATTATAAAGTAAAGAATTCTTACCAATCACTGGAGCAGATGTTGCAGCCTGTCCCCAGCCTTCAAGGCTCAATCCAAAAAGAATTCCTATAATTCCCAGCAGCCAAATCCTCAGTGCCATCCTGTTCTTCAGCAAATCGAGTATTCAATGGTGCAACTTCAAGCCCTAAATTTTCCAATATCACAAGTCAGGATCCCCTCCAAGAATACAATATTGTACTAATGATACATCTTAAAGCACATGAGCACAAACCCACAACTACCAACTTAAACAACTCTTCTGGTGGTCACGTGACAGCTCGCTCAGTTGGTAGAACTCACCTCCGATTCGAAAGGTCATGGGGTTCAAGCCTCAATTCAGGGCTTAGAAACATAGAAACATAGAAAATAGGTGCAGGAGCAGGCCATTCAGCCCTTCTAGCCTGCACCGTCATTCAATGAGTTCATGGCTGAACATGAAACTTCAGTACCCCCTTCCTGCTTTCTCGCCATACCCCTTGAACCCCCGAGTAGTAAGGACTTCATCTAACTCCCTTTTGAATATATTTAGTGAATTGGCCCCAACCACTTTCTGTGGCAGAGAATTCCACAGGTTCACCACTCTCTGGGTGAAGAAGTCTCTCCTCATCTCGGTCCTAAATGGCTTACCCCTTATCCTTAGACTGTGACCCCTGGTTCTGGACTTCCCCAACATTGGGAACATTCTTCCTGCATCTAACCTGTCTAAACCCGTCAGAATTTTAAACGTTTCTATGAGGTCCCCTCTCATTCTTCTGAACTCCAGTGAATACAAGCCCAGTTGATCCAGTCTTTCTTGATAGGTCAGTCCCACCATCCCAGGAATCAGTCTGGTGAATCTTCGCTGCACTCCCTCAATAGCAAGAATGTCCTTCCTCAAGTTAGGAGACCAAAATTGTACACAATACTCCAGGTGTGGACTCACCAAGGCCCTGTACAACTGTAGCAACACCTCCCTGCCCCTGTACTCAAATCCCCTCGCTATGAAGGCCAACATGCCATTTGCTTTCTTAACCGCCTGCTGTACCTGCATGTCAACCTTCAATGACTGATGTACCATGACACCCAGGTCTCGTTGCACCTTCCCTTTTCCTAATCTGTCACCATTCAGATAATAGTCTGTCTCTCTGTTTTTACCACCAAAGTGGATAACCTCACATTTATCCACATTATACTTCATCTGCCATGCATTTGCCCACTCACCGAACCTATCCAAGTCACTCTGCAGCCTCATAGCATCCTCCTCGCAGCTCACACTGCCACCCAACTTAGTGTCATCCGCAATTTTGGAGATACGACATTTAATCCCCTCGTCTAAATCATTAATGTACAATGTAAACAGCTTGGGCCCCAGCACAGAACCTTGCGGTACCCCACTAGTCACTGCCTGCCATTCTGAAAAGTCCCCATTTACTCCTACTCTTTGCTTCCTGTCTGACAACCAGTTCTCAATCCACATCAGCACACTACCCCCAATCCCATGTGCTTTAACTTTGCACATTAATCTCTTGTGTGGGACCTTGTCGAAAGCCTTCTGAAAGTCCAAATATACCACATCAACTGGTTCTCCTTTGTCCACTTTACTGGAAACATCCTCAAAAAATTCCAGAAGATTTGTCAAGCATGATTTCCCTTTCACAAATCCATGCTGACTTGGACCTATCATGTCACCATTTTCCAAATGCACTGCTATGACATCCTTAATAATTGATTCCATCATTTTACCCACTACTGAGGTCAGGCTGACCGGTCTATAATTCCCTGTTTTCTCTCTCCCTCCTTTTTTAAAAAGTGGGGTTACATTGGCTACCCTCCACTCGATAGGAACTGATCCAGAGTCAATGGAATGTTGGAAAATGACTGTCAATGCATCCGCTATTTCCAAGGCCACCTCCTTAAGTACTCTGGGATGCAGTCCATCAGGCCCTGGGGATTTATCGGCCTTCAATCCCATCAATTTCCCCAACACAATTTCCCGACTAATAAAGATTTCCCTCAGTTTCTCCTCCCTACTAGACCCTCTGACCCCTTTTATATCTGGAAGGTTGTTTGTGTCCTCCTTAGTGAATACTGAACCAAAGTACTTGTTCAATTGGTCTGCCATTTCTTTGTTCCCCGTTATGACTTCCCCTGATTCTGACTGCAGGGGACCTACGTTTGTCTTTACTAACCTTTTTCTCTTTACATATCTATAGAAGCTTTTGCAGTCCATCTTAATGTTCCCTGCAAGCTTCTTCTCGTACTCCATTTTCCCTGCCCTAATCAAACCCTTTGTCCTCCTCTGCTGAGTTCTAAATTTCTCCCAGTCCCCAGGTTCGCTGCTATTTCTGGCCAATTTGTATGCCACTTCCTTGGCTTTAATACTATCCCTGATTTCCCTAGATAGCCACGGTTGAGCCACCTTCCCTTTTTTATTTTTACGCCAGACAGAAATGTACAATTGTTGTAATTCATCCATGCGGTCTCTAAATGTCTGCCATTGCCCATCCACAGTCAACCCCTTCAGTATCATTCGCCAATCTATCCTAGCCAATTCACGCCTCATACCTTCAAAGTTACCCTTCTTTAAGTTCTGGACCATGGTCACATAATCTAGGTTGACATTTTTGTGCAATGCTAAGTGAGTGCTCAGAAGACACATTAAACTGAGACCCCTATCTCCAATTCTGGCCTCTTGTGCATCCCAGATTTCCTTTACTCCACCATTGGCGGCCATGCCTTCAGCTGTCTAGGTTCCAAGCTCTGGAATTCCCTCCCTAAACCTCATTTTCTCTACCTCTCTCTCATCTTTTAACACGCTCCTTAAAATGTATCTCTTTCTGCCCTAATATCTCACGTGGCTCGGTGTCCCTAAACCTCTCCCTCCTCCTTTAAGATGCTCCTTAAAACTTACCTCTTTGACCAAGCTTTTTTGGTCACTGTCCTAGTATCACTTTACATGGCTCAGTGTAAATTTTTTTCTGATAGCGCTTTGAGACTTTTTTTAGGTTAAAGGTACCATATAAATGAAAGTTGTTGCTGTTTAAGTGCAGGTAAAGGATCCATGGCACTAAATGAAGAGCAGGAAGTTCTCCCCTTGTCCCTTAACCAAAGAACTGGTCATTTGCTACTTGTGGAATCTTGCTTATGGCTGCCACATTTGATTACATAACAGTGACCGCACTTTCAAAAGTAATTTATTGATTATGAAGCACTTTTTGAAATATCCAGAGTGTGATTAGGTGCTCATATACATTTGCTCTTGTATTAGGTTACTGCTACTTCCCGAAGGCTTAGATCCTTGACACTGCATTCTATAATGGGCTTGTGTTGTGTACTTTTAAAAGGAACTACACTATTTGCACGCATTTAAAATTACTGTAACTGGTCCCCACTGATTACTAATACTCCATATTAGTGTCAATGAACTTGGCAGAAGTATTGAAGGGAGAGCTTTTTTAAAAAAAAATAAGACAGGGGAATAGTACTTTCATTTTAAATGCCCCTCTTCTTATGATTCTATAGGTAAATAAATCTCCCGGCATGGTACAGAACCACACGTCAGGAGATAACTGATTTCAACTCTTGCGAGGAGTATGACTTGGTTTCAGTGTCCCAGCTGGAGCAGTTAATTAAATCAAATATTTAGAGTTGCCAGATTTTTACTCATTGCCCGCTGCTAGAACTTCAGGTGCACACTCTAGCTGGGCAGGATGAGATCAGGCTTGAATAGGCTGCTGACATTCTATTCAGTTACATACAAGAGCAGCTTGGATTTATATAGCGCCAACCACTTTATAGACAATGAGCTGCTTTTGCAATGCAGTCACTCTTGTAATGTAGGAAATGCAGCAGTGAAATTGCGCACAGCAAGGCCCCACAAACAGCAATGAGATGACGACCAGATAATGTTTTAAGTGTTAGTTGACCGATAAATATTGGCCAGGACACCGGGGCGAACTCTCCTGCTCTTCTTCGAATAGTGCCATGAGATCTTTTTTTACGACCACCTGAGAGGGCAGTCTTGATTTAACATTTCATAGAAAATAGAAACATAGAAAATAGGTGCAGGAGTAGGCCATTCGGCCCTTCGAGCCTGCATTGCCATTTAATATGATCATGGCTGAAAAACAGCACTGCAGCACTCGCTCAGTACTGCGCTTCGAGTATCAGCCTATGGTTTATGGTCAAGTACTGGGGTGGGGCTTGAACCCACAACCTCTGGCTCAAAAGCGAGAATGTCACCTACTGAGCCACAGATGGCACATTTAGAATGGCTGCTTGATTGAGATACCACAGCGGTGCCAGTACCGATGGGATCATACACCTGTACTAATCGCTACCTTCAGAAGAGAGTGGAGAAAACTGAACAAAATAACCATTTGGTTTCTCTTGTTAACCAGATACCAATGTGGTTTCCTAGCAGGAAAGAGCTGTTGCACTAGCATACATCAATCAGCAGGGAACTCGTGTTGTTTCGAGCATCTACCTGCATCATCCTCCTCTGTGCCTCTCAGTACTCTATCTTGATTCAGTAGATTTAATATCCAACAGGACTCTCATTTCCTACGCCTGATATTATTCCTTCAATGCTCATCACCAAAGACATATTGAATTTAATAACTACACCTTCCTTGGGTCCTCAGCCATTAAATTATACTACACTTTCCCTATTAAGTCAGGAAATATCCACAGAAAGCACAGGGAGAATAAAGAGTTCACATTGTTGACCATTTGACTTTGATAAAGGGAATCCTAACAGTAACCCTTGCATTTTAAATCAAATCACAACTGATTGTTCCTTTCAATTGGAGTTTGTGCATCAGATGCAAACACACAACACTCCCTATTTTAGGAGGGTGAGGCTATTTTCTGCTTTTCAGTCCACCTTTGCCTCTCTTTCGTTCATAACATGGGCTCTTTAACTTTCTTTACACTCACTCCTTATTGCTCTGGACGAGACTTTATTCTAATTGCCATTTATATTGGTGAGAATTTTTCAACATCCTTGCAAATCTACAAACATTAACTCTCATTAATACACAAAATTGAACCTTTTACTCTTGTGCTGTGCATTTAACCCACTGTACTTTATTCCAAATTCTAAATCCCCTCCTCCCTCCCTCCCTCTGGGCTCCCCCTCTCTCATATCTCTCTCCCCGGACTCAACCACTCTCTCTCGGCTCCCCCATGTCTGTCTTTCCCTCTCTCCAAGAGCTCCGACCCCCCCCTCCCTCCCTATCTCTCTCCTTCCCTCTCCAGGCTCCCCTATATCCCTCTCACCCCACTCCCTCCCTCCCCCTCATCTCTTCAACCCCCTCCCTCCCTCTCGACCACCCTTCCCTCCCCCCCCCACACGTATCTCGACCACCCCTCCCCCTCGTCTCTCTCTCTCTCTCTTTCTCTCCACCCCCCCACCCTCTCTCTCTCTCTCCACCCCCCGCGTCTCTCTCTCGACCCACCGCCCCCCCACCCCACCGCCTCTCTCTCTCCACCCCTCCCGTCTCACTCTCACTTTCAATCTCTCGACCCCTCCCGTCTCTCTCTCTCTACCGCTCCAGTTTCTCTCTCTCTCTCTCTCTCTCTCTCTCTCTCTCTCGACCCCTCCAATCTCTCTCTCCCTCTCGACCCCTCCCGTCTCTTTCTTTCTCTCTCGACCCCTCCAGTCTCTCTCTCGACCCCTCCTGTGTCTCTCTCTCTCTCGACCTCTCCAGTCTCTCTCTCTCGACCCCTCCAGTCTCTCTCTCTCGACCCCTCCAGTCTCTCTCTCTCGACCCCTCCAGTCTCTCTCTCTCGACCCCTCCAGTCTCCCTCGACCCTTCGTCTCTCTCTCTCTCTCTCTCTCGACCCCTCCAATCTCTCTCTCTCTCTCTCTACCCCTCCAATCTCTCTCGACCCCTCCAGTCTCTCTCTCTCTCTCCCTCTCCAGTCTCTCTCTCTCTCTCCCTCTCCAGTCTCTCTCTCTCTCCCTCTCTGTTTCTCTCTCTCTCGACCCCTCCTGTGTCTCTCTCTCTCTCTCGACCTCTTTCTCGACCCCTCCAGTCTCTCTCTCTCTCTCTCTCTCTCTCTCGACCCCTCCAGTCTCTTTCTCTCTCTCTCTCTCGACCCCTCCAGTCTCTCTCTCTCTCGACCCCTCCAGTCTCTCTCTCTCTCTCTCTCTCTCTCTCGACCCCTCCAGTCTCTCTCTCTCTCTCTCTCTCTCTCTCTCTCGACCCTTCCAGTCTCTCTCTCTCTCTCTCTCTCTCTCGACCCCTCCCGTGTCTCTCTCTCTCTCTCGACCCCTCCCGTGTCTCTCTCGCGACCCCTCCCGTGTCTCTCTCTCTCTCTCGACCCCTCCCGTGTCTCTCTCGCGACCCCTCCCGTGTCTCTCTCGCGACCCCTCCCGTGTCTCTCTCGCGACCCCTCCCGTGTCTCTCTCGCGACCCCTCCCGTGTCTCTCTCGCGACCCCTCCCGTGTCTCTCGATCTCTCTCTCTCGATCTCTCTCGACCCCTCCAGTCTCTCTCGATCTCTCTCGACCCCTCCAGTCTCTCTCTCTCTCTCGATCTCTCTCGACCCCTCCAGTCTCTCTCGATCTCTCTCGACCCCTCCAGTCTCTCTCGATCTCTCTCGACCCCTCCAGTCTCTCTCGATCTCTCTCGACCCCTCCAGTCTCTCTCGATCCCTCCAGTCTCTCTCGATCTCTCTCGACCCCTCCAGTCTCTCTCGATCTCTCTCGACCCCTCCAGTCTCTCTCGATCTCTCTCGACCCCTCCAGTCTCTCTCTCTCGACACCTCGTGTCTCTCTCTCTCTCTCTCTCTCTCTCTCCGTCTCACTCTCGACCCCTCCCGTCTCGCTCTCGACCCCTCCCGTCTCGCTCTCGACCCCTCCCGTCTCGCTCTCGACCCCTCCCGTCTCGCTCTCGACCCCTCCCGTCTCGCTCTCTCTCTCTCCACCCCTCCCGTCTCTCTCTCTCTCTACCCTCCCGTCCGTCTCTCTCTACCCCTCCCGTCCGTCTCTCTCTACCCCTCCCGTCTCTCTCTCTCTCTCTACCCCTCCCGTCTCTCTCTCTCTCTCTCTCGACCCTCCCGTCTCCCTCTCTCTCTATCGACCCCTCCGTCTCCCTCTCTCTCTCGACCCTCCCGTCTCTCCCTCCCTCCCCCCACCCGCTCTCGCTCCCTCTGCCCACCACCCGCTCTCGCTCTCTCTCCCCCACCACCCGCTCTCGCTCCCTCTCCCTCTGCCCACCACCCGCTCTCGCTCCCCCTCCCTCTGCCCACCACCCGCTCTCGCTCCCTCTGCCCACCACCGGCTCTCGCTCCCTCTCCCTCTGCCTACCACCCGCTCTCGCTCCCTCTGCCCACCACCGGCTCTCGCTCCTCTGCCTACCACCCGCTCTCGCTCCCACTGCCCACCACTCGCTCTCCCTCCCTCTGCCACCATCCCGCCGCTCTCCTCCCTCCCCCCCCCGCGCCCCCCCTCTCGCTCTCCCTCCGCCCACCCCACCCACCCGCTCTCACTCCCTCCTCAACCCCCCACCCGCTCTCACTCCCTCCCCCCCACCCGCTCTCACTCCCTCCCGCCACCCCCACCCGCTCTCACTCCCTTCCCCCCCCCACCCGCTCTCACTCCCTTCCCCCCCCCCACCCGCTCTCACTCCCTTCCCCCCCCCCCCACCCGCTCTCACTCTCTTTCCCCCCCCCCCAGCTCTCCCTCCCCTCCTCTCCCTCTCTTCCCCCCCCCCAGCTCTCCCCCCCCTCCTCTCCCTCTCCCTCCCCCTCCCATCCCGCTCTCCCTCCCCCCCCACCTCCCTTCCGCTCTCCCTCCCCCCCCACCTCCCTTCCCCTCCCCCCCCCCCCGCTCTCCCTCCCCCCCACCTCCCTTCACCACCCCCCCCGCACCTCCCGCTCTCCCTCTCCCCCCACCTCCCGCTCTCCCTCCACCTCCCGCTCTCCCTCTCCCCCCACCTCCCTTCACCCCCCCCCCCCGCACCTCACTCCCCTCCCCGCTCCCTTCACCACCACCCCCCGCTCTCCCTCCTTCTCCCCCCCCTCCCCTTCCTCCTTCTCCCCCCCTCCCCTTCCTCCTTCTCCCCCCCTCCCCTTCCTCCTTCTCCCCCCCCCTCCCCTTCCTCCTTCTCCCCCCCCCTCCCCTTCCTCCTTCTCCCCCCCCCTCCCCTTCCTCCTTCTCCCCCCCCCTCCCCTTCCTCCTTCTCCCCCCCCCTCCCCTTCCTCCTTCTCCCCCCCCTCCCCTTCCTCCTTCTCCCCCCCCCTCCCCTTCCTCCTTCTCCCCCCCCCTCCCCTTCCTCCTTCTCCCCCCCCCTCCCCTTCCTCCTTCTCCCCCCCCCCTCCCCTTCCTCCTTCTCTCTCCCCCTCCCCTTCCTCCTTCTCTCTCCCCCCCTTCCTCCTTCTCTCTCCCCCCCTCCCGCTCGCCCTCCTTCTCTCTCCCCCCCCCCTCCCGCTCGCCCTCCTTCTCTCCC
>NW_027253693.1:0-13234 GCF_044704955.1 Pristiophorus japonicus
TAAAATAAAAAGAAGGAATATATTAAATAAATGAATCAAACTCAGGAAAATATTCTGGTCTGGATGGATTACATCCACACATTTTAAGAGAATCTAGGAACGAGATAGCAGAGGCATGAATAATTTAATAATTCATTAGAAAAAGATGTAGTACAAAGGACTAGTGGATAGATTGAAGAAGGGATATAGAACATGTCCAGGGAACTATAGACCAATCAGCTTAAATGTGAGGTATTACATTTTGGGAGGAAGAATAGGGAGGTGACTTATTACTGGGAGGGTGTGAGTCTGGGTGGGGTAGAGGAACAAAGGGATCTCGGATGCAAATACATAAATCACTAACAGTAGTGACACAGGTTAACAAGGCCGTAAAAAGCAAACCAAGCTCTAGGGTTTATTTCTAGAGGGATAGAATTGAAAAGTCGGGAAGTTATGCTAAACCTGTATCGAACCTTGGTTAGACCACCCTTAGAGCACTGCGTACAGTTCTGGTCTCCATATTATAAACAGGATATAGAGGCACTGGAGAGGGTGCAGGGAAGGTTTACAAGGATGATACCAGAAATGCGAGGGTATACATATCAGGAAAGGGAAAGCAGGCTGGGTCTCTTAGCTTGAAAAAAGAAGGCTGAGGGGTGACCTAATAGAGGTCTTTAAAACGATGAAAGGTTTTGATAGAGTGGATACAGAGAGTGTGTCCACTTGTGGGGAAGAGCATAACTAGAGGCCATCAATATAAGATAGTCACCAAGAAATCCAATGGGGAATTCAGGAGAAACTTCTTTACCCAGAGAGTGGTGAGAATGTGGAACTCGCTGCCACAGGGAGGGGTTGAGGTGAATAGTATCGATGTATTTAAAGGGAGGCTGGACAAGTATATGAGGGAGAAGGGAATAGAGGGTTATGCTGATAGAGTTAGATGGGGAAAGACGGGAGGTGGCTCGAGTGGAGCATAAATGCCGGCATGGCCTGGTTGGGCCGAACGGCCTGTTTCTGTGCCGTATATCCCGTGTAATCCTATGGAATGTTTATTAAAAGGAGAGAGACTTGTAAATGTTGATACTGAGAGGGATTTGGGTGTTGTGTACAAATCACAGAGAAATTAGCATGCAGGTACAGCAAGCAATAAGGAAGGCAAATGGTATGTTGTCCTTTATTGCAAGGGGGTTGGATATAAGAGTCAGGAAGTCTTGTTACAATTGTGCAGGGCCTTGGAGAGACCACACCTGGAGTACTGTGCACAGTTTGGGTCTCCGTATCTCAGGAAGGATATACTTGCCTTGGAGGTGGTACAACGGAGGTTCACCAGTCTGATCCTGGGATGAGAGGGCTGTTTTATGAGGAGAGATTGAGTAGAATGGGCCGATACTCTCTGGAGTTTCGAAGAATGAGAGGTGATATCATTGAAACATACAAGATTCTGAGGGGGATTGACAGGGTAGATGCAGGGAGGATGTTTCCCCCGGGCTGGGGAGTCGAGAACCAGGGGTCACAGTCTCAGGATAAGGGGTCGGCCATTTAAGACAGAGATGAGGAGGAATTTCTTCAGCCAGAGGGCTGTGGAGGCTGAGTCTCTGAGTATATTCAAGGTTGAGATCGACAGATTTTTGGAGTCGAGGGGAATCGAGGGATATGGGGATCGGGGGGAAAGTGGAGTTGAGGTCGATGATCAGCCTTGATCTTATTGAATGGCGGAGCAGGCTCGAGGGGCCATAAAGACCACTCCTGCTCCTAATTCTCATGTTCTTATTTACTATGTAGCCAAGTTTTGCATCATCCACAAAGTTCTAAATTGTACTCGGTGTTCCCAAGACCAGGTCATTCATACATAACAAGAAGCAATGGTCCCAATACCAGGCCCTGGGGGACCTCACTGTATCCTTTTCTCCAATCAGAAACTCATCTGTTCCCCACAACTCTCTGCTTCCTGTCCAGACCCAACTGACCACTGTCCCCTTTAATCCCAGCTGCTTCTATTTCCTCACTAAGTCTGTTGTGAGGCACTTTATCAAGTCCATATATACATGTACTGCGCTATCTTCAACAACCCCATCTTACTTCATCAGAAATCTCAGTCAGTTAGTCCCACACGATTTTCCTTGAACAAATCGGTGCCTCTACCCCTTACGAAGCAATGCTTCTTCAAGTGAGGATTCATTGTGTCCTTGACGATGGTCTCTGGTCGTTTTCCCACCACTGACGTTAGGCTGACTGGTCTGTAGGTACCAGGTTTATACCTCACCCCTCTTTTGAACAAGGGTGTAACATTCGCAGTTCTCTAATACCACTCCCATATCCGAGGAGGATTGGCAGATGGTGGTCCGAGCTTCTGCCAGCTCCACTATAACTTCCCTCAGCAACCAAGGATGCAGCCCGTCTAGACTGGGTGATGAGCTATCTCTGAGTGATAGCACCTCTCTCTCTGTCTATGATTTTATTTACTGTCTCTGAACCTTGCTCTGCCTGTGGTGCAGTCGTCACTCAGGTGGTCCTTGCGAGATGTGATATGGAGTCGAACACACCAGGAATGATTTAGTGGCTGTTGGGACACAAGTTGTTTTCCATGCTGATATTGTGCTCACACCAAACTGTGTATGGTTCGTAAATTCCTTGCACTGTTCTCCCAGCAGCCAGACGAGAGCCGGAGAGTTGGGAGTGGGACATGAGGAACGATTCCACCATCAGCTCGCCAGAAAGGTACTCGGATATATTCACATAAAACCAAAATACAATCCTTAAATGCAGTAAGGGGCAGACCAAGTAGCAGTCACTGAATGTACGGGAGTTTTACAATGTGGGGGGTCAGTCACTGAATGTACGGGAGTTTTACAGTGTGGGGGGTCACTGAATGTACGGGAGTTTTACAGTGTGGGGGGTCACTGAATGTACGGGAGTTTTACAATGTGGGGGGTCAGTCACTGAATGTACGGGAGCTTTACAGTGTGGGGAGTCACTGAATGTACGGGAGCTTTACAGTGTGGGGAGTCACTGAATGTACGGGGGCTTTAAAATGTGGGGGGTCACTGAATGTACGGGAGTTTTACAATGTGGGGGGTCACTGAATGTCCGGGAGTTTTACAATGTGGGGGGTCACTGAATGTACGGGGGTTTTACAGTGTGGGGGGTCACTGAATGTACGGGAGTTTTACAATGTGGGGGGTCACTGAATGTACGGGGGTTTTACAGTGTGGGGGGTCACTGAATGTACGGGAGTTTTACAATGTGGGGGGTCACTGAATGTACGGGAGTTTTACAGTGTGGGGAGTCACTGAATGTACGGGAGTTTTACAGTGTGGGGGGTCAGTCACTGAATGTACGGGAGTTTTACAGTGTGGGGGGTCAGTCACTGAATGTACGGGAGTTTTACAGTGTGGGGAGTCACTGAATGTACGGGAGTTTTACAGTGTGGGGGGTCACTGAATGTACGGGAGTTTTACAGTGTGGGGGGTCAGTCACTGAATGTACGGGAGTTTTACAGTGTGGGGGGTCAGTCACTGAATGTACGGGGGTTTTACAGTGTGGGGGGGTCACTGAATGTACGGGGGTTTTACAATGTGGGGGGTCACTGAATGTACGGGAGTTTTACAGTGTGGGGAGTCAGTCACTGAATGTACGGGAGTTTTACAATGTGGGGGGTCACTGAATGTACGGGGGTTTTACAGTGTGGGGGGGTCACTGAATGTACGGGGGTTTTACAATGTGGGGGGTCACTGAATGTACGGGAGTTTTACAGTGTGGGGAGTCACTGAATGTACGGGGGTTTTACAATGTGGGGAGTCACTGAATGTACGGGAGTTTTACAGTGTGGGGAGTCACTGAATGTACGGGAGTTTTACAATGTGGGGGGTCACTGAATGTACGGGAGTTTTACAATGTGGGGAGTCACTGAATGTACGGGAGTTTTACAATGTGGGGAGTCACTGAATGTACGGGAGTTTTACAGTGTGGGGGGTCACTGAATGTACGGGAGTTTTACAATGTGGGGGATCACTGAATGTACGGGAGTTTTACAATGTGGGGAGTCACTGAATGTACGGGAGTTTTACAGTGTGGGGGGTCACTGAATGTACGGGAGTTTTACAATGTGGGGAGTCACTGAATGTACGGGGGTTTTATAGTGTGGGGGGTCACTGAATGTACGGGGGTTTTACAGTGTGGGGGGTCACTGAATGTACGGGAGTTTTACAATGTGGGGGGTCACTGAATGTACGGGGGTTTTACAGTGTGGGGGGTCACAATGTACGGGGGTTTTACAATGTGGGGGGGTCACTGAATGTACGGGGGTTTTACAATGTGGGGGGGTCACTGAATGTACGGGAGTTTTACAATGTGGGGGGTCACTGAATGTACGGGGGTTTTACAATGTGGGGGGGTCACTGAATGTACGGGGGTTTTACAGTGTGGGGGGTCACTGAATGTACGGGAGTTTTACAGTGTGGGGGGTCACTGAATGTACGGGAGTTTTACAATGTGGGGAGTCACTGAATGTACGGGGATTTTACAGTGTGGGGGGTCACTGAATGTACGGGGGTTTTACAGTGTGGGGGGTCACTGAATGTACGGGAGTTTTACAGTGTGGGGGGTCACTGAATGTACGGGAGTTTTACAGTGTGGGGGGTCACTGAATGTACGGGGGTTTTACAGTGTGGGGGGTCACTGAATGTACGGGGGTTTTACAGTGTGGGGAGTCAGTCACTGAATGTACGGGAGTTTTACAATGTGGGGGGTCACTGAATGTACGGGAGTTTTACAGTGTGGGGGGTCACTGAATGTACGGGAGTTTTACAGTGTGGGGGGTCACTGAATGTACGGGGGTTTTACAGTGTGGGGGGTCACTGAATGTACGGGGGCTTTACAGTGTGGGGAGTCACTGAATGTACGGGAGTTTTACAGTGTGGGGGGTCACTGAATGTACGGGGGTTTTACAGTGTGGGGGGTCACTGAATGTACGGGGGTTTTACAGTGTGGGGGGTCACTGAATGTACGGGGGTTTTACAGTGTGGGGGGTCACTGAATGTACGGGAGTTTTACAGTGTGGGGGGTCACTGAATGTACGGGAGTTTTACAATGTGGGGAGTCAGTCACTGAATGTACGGGAGTTTTACAATGTGGGGGGTCACTGAATGTACGGGAGTTTTACAGTGTGGGGGGTCACTGAATGTACGGGAGTTTTACAGTGTGGGGGGTCACTGAATGTACGGGGGTTTTACAGTGTGGGGGGTCACTGAATGTACGGGGGCTTTACAGTGTGGGGAGTCACTGAATGTACGGGAGTTTTACAGTGTGGGGGGTCACTGAATGTACGGGGGTTTTACAGTGTGGGAGGTCACTGAATGTACGGGGGTTTTACAGTGTGGGGGGTCACAATGTACGGGGGTTTTACAGTGTGGGGGGTCACTGAATGTACGGGAGTTTTACAGTGTGGGGGGTCACTGAATGTACGGGAGTTTTACAATGTGGGGAGTCAGTCACTGAATGTACGGGAGTTTTACAGTGTGGGGGGTCACTGAATGTACGGGGGTTTTACAGTGTGGGGGGTCACTGAATGTACGGGGGTTTTACAGTGTGGGGAGTCAGTCACTGAATGTACGGGGGTTTTACAGTGTGGGGGGTCACTGAATGTACGGGAGTTTTACAATGAGGGGGGTCACTGAATGTACGGGGGTTTTACAATGTGGGGGGTCACTGAATGTACGGGAGTTTTACAATGTGGGGGGTCACTGAATGTACGGGAGTTTTACAATGTGGGGGGTCACTGAATGTACGGGGGCTTTACAGTGTGGGGAGTCACTGAATGTACGGGAGTTTTACAGTGTGGGGGGTCACTGAATGTACGGGAGTTTTACAGTGTGGGGGGTCACTGAATGTACAGGAGTTTTACAGTGTGGGGGGGTCACTGAATGTACGGGAGTTTTACAGTGTGGGGGGTCAGTCACTGAATGTACGGGGGTTTTACAGTGTGGGGGGTCACTGAATGTACGGGAGTTTTACAATGTGGGGAGTCAGTCACTGAATGTACGGGGGTTTTACAGTGTGGGGGGTCAGTCACTGAATGTACGGGGGTTTTACAGTGTGGGGGGTCACTGAATGTACGGGGGTTTTACAATGTGGGGAGTCACTGAATGTACGGGAGTTTTACAATGTGGGGGGTCACTGAATGTACGGGAGTTTTACAGTGTGGGGGGTCACTGAATGTACGGGGGTTTTACAATGTGGGGGGGTCACTGAATGTACGGGGGTTTTACAGTGTGGGGGGTCACTGAATGTACGGGAGTTTTACAATGTGGGGGGTCACTGAATGTACGGGAGTTTTACAGTGTGGGGGGTCACTGAATGTACGGGGGTTTTACAATGTGGAGGGGTCACTGAGTGTACGGGGGTTTTACAGTGTGGGGGGTCACTGAATGTACGGGAGTTTTACAATGTGGGGGGTCACTGAATGTACGGGGGTTTTACAGTGTGGGGGGTCACTGAATGTACGGGAGTTTTACAGTGTGGGGGGTCACTGAATGTACGGGGGTTTTACAATGTGGGGGGTCACTGAATGTACGGGAGTTTTACAGTCTGGGGAGTCAGTCACTGAATGTACGGGAGTTTTACAGTCTGGGGAGTCAGTCACTGAATGTACGGGAGTTTTACAATGTGGGGGGTCACTGAATGTACGGGGGTTTTACAGTCTGGGGAGTCAGTCACTGAATGTACGGGGGTTTTACAATGTGGGGAGTCACTGAATGTACGGGAGTTTTACAATGTGGGGGGTCACTGAATGTACGGGGGTTTTACAGTGTGGGGGGTCACTGAATGTACGGGAGTTTTACAGTGTGGGGGGTCACTGAATGTACGGGAGTTTTACAGTGTGGGGAGTCAGTCACTGAATGTACGGGAGTTTTACAGTGTGGGGAGTCACTGAGGGCAGGGGCAGGGCAATGTGCGTGGGCGGGGCAGTGTGCAGGGGATGGGCAGTGTGCTGGGACGGGGCATGGGGCGAGCAGGTGCAGGGACAGGGCGGGGGCGGGGCAGTGTGCAGGGGGCGGGGCAGTGTGCTGGGGCGGGGCAGGGGGCGGGGCAGTGTGCAGGGGCGGGGCAGTGTGCTGGGGCGGGGCAGGGGGCGGGGCAGTGTGCTGGGGCAGAAACATAGAAAATAGGTGCAGGAGTAGGCCATTCGGCCCTTCTAGCCTGCACCGCCATTCAGTGAGTTCATGGCTGAACATTCAACTTCAGTACCCCATTCCTGCTTTCTCGCCATACCCCTTGATCCCCGAGTAGTAAGGACTACATCTAACTCCTTTTTGAATATATTTAGTGAATTGGCCTCAACAACTTTCTGTGGTAGAGAATTCCACAGGTTCACCACTCTCTGGGTGAAGAAGTTCCTCTGCATCTCGGTCCTAAATGGCTTACCCCTTATCCTTAGACTGTGAACCCTGGTTCTGGACTTCCCCAACATTGGGAACATTCTTCCTGCATCTAACCTGTCCAACCCCGTCAGAATTTTAAATGTTTCTATGAGGTCCCCTCTCATTCTTCTGAACTCCAGTGAATACAAGCCCAGTTGATCCAGTCTTTTTTGATAGGTCAGTCCTGCCATCCCGGGAATCAGTCTGGTGAACCTTCGCTGCACTCCCTCAATAGCAAGAATGTCCTTCCTCAGGTTAGGAGACCAAAACTGTACACAATACTCCAGGTGTGGCCTCACCAATGCCCTGTACAACTGTAGCAACACCTCCCTGCCCCTGTACTCAAATCCCCTCGCTATGAAGGCCAACATGCCATTTGCTTTCTTAACCGCCTGCTGTACCTGCATGCCAACCTTCAATGACTGATGTACCATGACACCCAGGTCTCTTTGCACCTCCCCTTTTCCTAATCTGTCACCATTCAGATAATAGTCTGTCTCTCTGTTTTTACCACCAAAGTGGATAACCTCACATTTATCCACATTATACTTCATCTGCCATGCATTTTCCCACTCACCTAACCTATCCAAGTCGCTCTGCAGCCTCACAGCATCCTCCTCGCAGCTCACACTGCCACCCAACTTAGTGTCATCCGCAAATTTGGAGATACTACATTTAATCCCCTCATCTAAATCATTACTGTATAATGTAAACAGCTGGGGCCCCAGCACAGAACCTTGCGGTACCCCACTAGTCACTGCCTGCCATTCTGAAAAGTACCCATTTACTCCTACTCTTTGCTTCCTGTCTGACAACCAGTTCTCAATCCATGTCAGCACACTACCCCCAATTCCATGTGCTCTAACTTTGCACATCAATCTCTTGTGTGGGACCTTGTCGAACGCTTTCTGAAAGTCCAAATATACCACATCAACTGGTTCTCCCTTGTCCACTCCACTGGAAACATCCTCAAAAAATTCCAGAAGATTTGTCAAGCATGATTTCCCTTTCACAAATCCATGCTGACTTGGACCTATCATGTCACCTCTTTCCAAATGCACTGCTATGACATCCTTAATAATTGATTCCATCATTTTACCCACTACCGATGTCAGGCTGACCGGTCTATAATTCCCTGTTTTCTATCTCCCTCCTTTTTTAAAAAGTGGGGTTACATTGGCTACCCTCCACTCGATAGGAACTGATCCAGAGTCAATGGAATGTTGGAAAATGACTCTCAATGCATCCACTATTTCCAAGGCCACCTCCTTAAGTCCTCTGGGATGCAGTCCATCAGGCCCTGGGGATTTATCGGCCTTCAATCCCATCAATTTCCCCAACACAATTTCCCGGCTAATAAGGATTTCCCTCAGTTCCTCCTCCTTACTAGACCCTCCGACTCCTTTTATATCCGGAAGGTTGTTTGTGTCCTCCTTCGTGAATACCGAACCAAAGTACTTGTTCAATTGGTCCGCCATTTCTTTGTTCCTCGTTATGACTTCCCCTGATTCTGACTGCAGGGGACCTACGTTTGTCTTTACTAACCTTTTTCTCTTTACATATCTATAGAAACTTTTGCAATCCGTCTTAATGTTCCCTGCAAGCTTCTTCTCGTACTCCATTTTCCCTGCCCTAATCAAACGCTTTGTCCTCCTCTGCTGAGTTCTAAATTTCTCCCAGTCCCCAGGTTCGCTGCTATTTCTGGCCAATTTGTATACCACTTCCTTGGCTTTAATACTATCCCTGATTTCCCTTGATAGCCACGGTTGAGCCACCTTCCCTTTTTTATTTTTACCCCAGACAGGGATGTACAATTGTTGTAGTTCATCCATGCGGTCTCTAAATGTCTGCCATTGCCCATCCACAGTCAACCTCTTAAGTATCATTCGCCAATCCATCCCAGCCAATTCACGCCTCATACCTTCAAAGTTACCCTTCTTTAAGTTCTGGACCATGGTCTCTGAATTAACTGTTTCATTCTCCATCCTAATGCAGAATGCCACCATATTATGGTCACTCTTCCCCAAGGGGCCTCGCACAACGAGATTGCTAATTAATCTTCTCTCATTACATAACACCCAGTCTAAGATGGCCTCCCCCCTAGTTGGTTCCTCGACATATTGGTTTAAAAAACCATCCCTTATGCACTCCAGGGCAGGGGGCGGGGCAGTGTGCAGGGGGCGGGGCAGTGTGCAGGGGGCGGGGCAGTGTGCAGGGGGCGGGGCAGTGTGCAGGGGGCGGGGCAGTGTGGCGGGGGCGGGGCAGTGTGGCGGGGGCGGGGCAGAGTGGCGGGGGCGGGGCAGAGTGGCGGGGGCGGGGCAGAGTGGCGGGGGCGGGGCAGAGTGGCGGGGGCGGGGCAGAGTGGCGGGGCGGGGCAGAGTGGCGGGGGCGGGGCAGAGTGGCGGGGGCGGGGCAGAGTGGCGGGGGCGGGGCAGAGTGGCGGGGGCGGGGCAGAGTGGCGGGGGCGGGGCAGAGTGGCGGGGGCGGGGCAGAGTGGCGGGGGCGGGGCAGAGTGGCGGGGGCGGGGCAGAGTGGCGGGGGCGGGGCAGAGTGGCGGGGGCGGGGCAGAGTGGCGGGGGCGGGGCAGAGTGGCGAGTGGCGGGGCGGGGACAGGGCAGGGGGCGGGGACTGTGCAGGGGGCGGGGACTGTGCAGGGGGCGGGGACTGTGCAGGGGGCGGGGACTGGGCAGTGGGCGGGGCAGTAGGCAGGGCAGAGTGCAGGGACAGGGCAGTGGGCTGTGCAGGGGGCGGGGACAGGGCAGTGTACAGTGGACAGGGCAGTGGGCGGGGCAGAGTGCACGGAGGCGGGGACAGGGGGGGGGGCGGGGACAGGGCAGGGGGCGGGGCAGTGTGCAGTGGACAGGGCAGTGGGCGGGGCAGAGTGGCGGGGACAGGGCAGTGGGCGGGGACAGGGCAGTGGGCTGTGCAGGGGGCGGGGACAGGGCAGTGGGCGGGGCAGTGTGCAGTGGACAGGGCAGTGGGCGGGGCAGAGTGCAGGGGGCGGGGACAGGGCAGGGGGCGGGGCAGTGGACAGGGCAGTGTGCAGTGGACAGGGCAGTGGGCTGTGCAGGGGGCGGGGACAGGGCAGTGGGCGGGGCAGAGTGCAGGGGTCGGGGACAGGGCGGGGCAGTGGTCGGGGCAGTGTGCCGGGGTGTACGAGGAGATGGCTGTGTGGGGAGTAGACGTACGGAGAGAGGGTTGCTGCTCCACACTCTCCATGTTGCCTTCTGGTTAAGGTGACGGACGGTGAGAGATTTGCCGGGGGAAGGTGAAAGATAAAGAAAGCATTTATATAGCGCCTTTCATGACTTCAGGACATCCCGAAGCGCTTTCCAGCCAGTGCCGTACTTTTTGAAGTGTTGTAAAGTAGGAAATGCGGCAGGCAGTATGCGCACCTTCGAATGAGGGAGAGCGAGAGAAGAGTAACAAAGATGGTGAAGAAAGGAGCGAGAGATTCCGCTCCACTTTGGAAGTCGAATATTCTGTTGTCACATGGTGAGCACCCTTGTTCCTGTACAACAGCAAACAATCTGACTTAGTGAGCAGTGGCACAGAGGCTGCACATTCCGATCGACAGCCTGTGCCTGCACACGTGGTGTTTCTGCAGGGTCTGCTTCTCTTGTGTAATCTCACTCATTCTGCTCTTGGGAAACGATGTCAGCACTGCACGATTCTCATTTCCAGTTTACTGTCTGACAGGTGTATGATCGAGCCCCGACTGATCTCAAGGTGTGCATGAAGAAGTTTCAAGAGTGGCTAAAAGCTGAAGATTGCAAACTGACCAATATTTTAATTGCTAGAAGTCCCAGGAGCAGCAGAGAGAGAGAAATCAGAAAACGAAGCCTGAAGGTAAGGGAATTTCAGGGAAACTTGTTAACCTGGACTATACCGTGAGCGACTGTGTATTGCGAAACCGCAGTCCCCACTGTGCTGTCAAGGAGCAATGCAATAATACATCACCAAACCGTGCTCAGGAGCAACGCAAGATTGTGTGTTACCAAAGAACAGTATTAAAGTCTGGCAGTGCGGAGCTCCCTCAGTACTGCCCCTCCGACAGTGCGGCACTCCCCCTCAGTACTGCCCCTCCGACAGTGCGGCACTCCCCCTCAGTACTGCCCCTCCGACAGTGCGGCACTCCCCCTCAGTACTGCCCCTCCGACAGTGTGGCACTCCCTCAGTACTGCCCCTCCGACAGTGCGGCACTCCCTCAGTACTGCCCCTCCGACAGTGCGGCACTCCCCCTCAGTACTGCCCCTCCGATAGGGCGGCACTCCCTCAGTACTGCCCCTCCGACAGTGCGGCACTCCCTCAGTACTGCCCCTCCGACAGTACGGCGCTCCCTCAGTACTGCCCCTCAGACAGTGCGGCGCTTCCTCAGTACTGCTCCTCCGACAGTGCGGCACTCCCTCAGTACTGCCCCGCCGACAGTGCAGCGCTCCCTCAGTACTGCCCCTCTGACAGTGCGGCACTCCCTCAGTACTGCCCCTCCAACAGTGCAGCACTCCCTCAGTACTGCCCCTCCAACAGGGCGACGCTCCCTCAATATTCGAACATAAAAAATAGGAGCAGGAGTAGGCCATTTGGCCCCTCGAGCCTGCTCCGCCATTCAATAAGATCATGGCTGATCTGATCATGGACTCAGCTCCACTTCCCTGCCCACTCTCCATAACCCCTTATTCCCTTATCGTTCAAAAATTTGTCTATCTCCGCCTTAAATATATTCAATGACCCAGCCTCCACAGCTCTCTGGGGCAGAGAATTCCACAGATTTACAACCCCCTGAGAGAAGAAATTCCTCCTCGTCTCAGTCTTAAATTGGTGACCCATTATTCTGAAACTATGTCCCCTAGTTCTAGATTCCCCCACGAGGGGAGGTCTTACTACAGTTGCACAGGGCCTTAGTGAGGTCCCATCTGGAATATTGTGTTCAGTTTTGGTCTCCTAATCTGAGGAAGGACGTTCTTGCTCTTGAGGGAGTGCAGCGAAGGTTCACCAGACTGATTCCAGGGATGGCAGGACTGACATATGAGGAGAGACTGGATCAACTGGGCCTGTATTCACTGGAGTTTAGAAGGATGAGAGGGGATCTCATAGAAACATATAACATTCTGACGGGACTGGACAGGTTAGATGCAGGAAGAATGTTCCCGATGTTGGGAGGTCCAGAGCCAGGGGACATAGTCTTAGGATAAGAGGTAAGCCATTTAGGACTGAGATGAGGAGAAACTTCTTCACTCAGAGAGTTGTAACCTGTGGAATTCCCTGCCGCAGAGAGTTGTTGATGCCAGTTCATTGGATATATTCAAGAGGGAGTTAGATATGGCCCTTACAGCTAAAGGGATCAAGGGGTATGGAGAGAAAGCAGGAAAGGGGTACTGAGGGAATGATCAGCTATGATCTTATTGAATGGCGGAGCAGGCTCAAAGGGCCGAATGGCCTACTCCTGCACCTATTTTCTATGAAACATTCTCTCTGCATCCACCTTGTTGAGCCCCCTTATAATCTTATATGTTTCAATAAGATCACCTCTCATTCTGCTGAACTCCAATAATTATAGGCCTAACCTACTCTACCTTAATTCATAAGTCAACTTCATCTCCGGAATCAACCTAGTGAACCTTCTCTGAACAGCCTCCAATGCAAGTATATCCTTCCTTAAATACGGAGACCAAAACTGTACGCAGTACTCCAGGTGTGGCCTCACCAATACCCTGTACAGTTGTAGCAGGACTTCTCTGCTTTTATACTCTATCCCCCTTGCAATAAAGGCCAACATTCCATTTGCCTTCCTGATTACGGGCCCAAGTTTCCACATGATTTGCGCCTGATTTTTAGGA